>NC_062532.1:18813188-19058188 GCF_022655615.1 Tachysurus fulvidraco | reverse complement strand
AGTCATCCAGAACCTTTTAATCTGAAACCCATACTGCATTAAGGTGAAAACAGAACAAATGTTACTCTTTTTGTCACTAGAAAAACAAAATGCACACATAAGCCTAACTGATGTGGATCGCCTGGGTAAAAATGAGTTATTAATTTTTTTCTTTCAATAAATAAAAGCGCAAAAATAGAGGAGAGGAAACGAGAGCATGAGCATTAATGCTTATTGGTTCTTGTGCTTTCCTGCTGTTCTCAATCACTCTGTCTCGATGTCTTTCCCTCAGCTCTTTTCATTTTATTTTCTGGGTTTTTATCCTGCTTTTTCCTGCTTTTGTCCTCCAGCAGTATGAGTAATAGCTGGTCTGCCGTGCACACTGCAGCTTAACTACCCTCTGTAGTGATGCTCAGCGACACCGGCAATCACTCCGTAGCTCTTACTTCAGGATACTTCAGTATACTAGCAGACATAGACTGAATTATGGCAGATGACTGCAGGCTGAATAAACAATAAGAAAGCTTATGTCAAAGCCAAGGGAAAAAAAAAAATTGGGAGACAAAAGTTCACACTCCAAATCAAAAGGGACAAGGAATGGAAAAAAAATTATTGTACAAACCAAGAAAAATAGAGCACAAATTAATACGAGATGCAAACAAGTAATATGATTCCTCTAAGACAAGATGAGAGTTTAGATATGTGTACAGTCAATGTAATGTAATTTGGCAACAAGAGATGGATGAGAAATTGGACAAATGACATTAGAGGAAATTGGCAGCGGGGATATGGTTCCTATTGGGGGATTCATTGAATTGCACTTTCTATGAAACAGCAAAGGCTTATTATTATAAGACCATCTAACATCCAAAGCCTTTCAGTCACACCACAGACTAAATTAAAGTAAGATTTCTATTATTTGTCAAAAAAAAAAGGCACATTGAGTCACATCTCACCCTTGGCACTGCACTCTGATGGTTTTGTCTTGACCCACCTGCTGTTATGGCTTTGTGCTCAATTAAAACTGCCACCATTGTAAAGCTTGCTAATGATATTATTGTAGAGGGATCTCTGTAATGATAAGAAGGCTTACTTTAAGGAGGATTGTACAATTACACTGCACATAAAAACTGAACATATCTGCACTTTAATTGCTATCTTTACATCCTACATATAATAAATATTTGTATATATATATATATATATATATATATATATATATATATATATATATATATATATATATATATATATATATATATATACTGTATAATTATTAATATGTAAATTAATATGTGAATTACCCCTTCAGCCTCCTTAATTGGTAGGTGCATGTGACAAGAGAGAAATAGCTAATGAATTGTAACTGGAACTGACCCAAAAACAAAAAAAAAGGATTAAATTATTTGAACTCTCTTGCATAAGGACAAATTTTCAGTGATAATGGAGCAGCTGAATGATCTGAAGGTCTGAAGCCACTTAAAAACGACAAAAAGTAAAATACTAGAGATATAACATTTTACATGATGTATATACAATATAGTCTGTATGGAATAGTAGTAGAAAGTGTTGTGGAGGCATATCGAGCACTCTCTTTGGGAGAATCAGTTCATTAGCCCCCCTCACCTATGTGTGATCAGACATAATTAGTTCATATATGCAGTGAACCATGAGCATCAGTTATCATAGAGTAGAATCAATTTATTAAGCATACTGTATATACTATGTTGGATTTCTGAGACCAAGTACATTGCATACCGATTTCAGTGCCGTATTTTGACACCGCTATGTTTTCATTTGAAAATATGCAACAACACACTTGGATTTTAAACTATTTTAGTGATATCGTTAATAATTATGTATGTACGGCCAGATCTCCGCCTGCGGCTTGTCAGCCCAAAGTAATTAGACCGGTCCCGAGCGTGAGGTCCCAATGCGTCCCTTGTTTATTAAACAATATAAAAATGAACTAAGATAATAAAAATGACAAACGTAAACATGACGAACATGACAAACATGGTAAACATAATAACGGAGCAAACGTAACCAAAATAACATGAATTGGATAAACATATATAACACAATTAATCAACAATAACAAGACACGGGTGATACGGCGGGAACAAGGTACGTGTGTGGCACCGCCCACATGGAAACAATAAAACACACGAATAAGAGGAGACCTGCCATCCCGCCTCGTAATGATCTGGCTGGGGACTGACGAATCTCCAGACAATACAATATATTAATCATATGTTTTGATGAGTCATGGAAAAGTGTGTGTGTGCCCTGCGATGGGTTGGCACTCCGTCCAGGGTGTATCCTGCCTTGATGCCCGATGACGCCTGAGATAGGCGCAGGCTCCCCGTGACCCGAGAAGTTCGGATAAAGCGGTAGAGAATGAATGTATAACTTGTGGTTTTAATCGCAAGCATAGACTCGAACAGCAGTACAGCATGAATCATGCATTCAAGTCTGTGTTTATCACATTATCAGTAAAATTTTAACATTTAGTGGCAAAGAAAAAATATCTTTGTTGTAAACTTCTGACAACCAGCAGGTTATTGCTGCCGATGAAAAAACGATTGTAAAGTCTATTCATATAGTTTGTTTAGGAAAACCTCACTGCGCCTCACTTTCGAAGGGACAGAGATGTGATTAGATGTCGCAGTAACATACTAACTACCGTACGTTTCTTGATAACGTATTCACTCAAACCAAACCTTCACCTCGCTGCACTGACGTTCACGAAAATACCAGAAATATCCTTATACCTTATCGTTTATGTGTACGCCGTGATCACGACATCTGAAACGTCTGTGCGACCGAAATGCGTTACAGTTAGAAAGTGGAGAAAATAAGAAGGTGTAAAATTGGGTCATATGGAGCAAAGTCTCCACAAGCTCTTGTGGTGTAAGACAGGAAAAAGCTTGACTTTTGATTTTTTTTTTTTTTTTTCACCGAGATCTTCCTTTAGGTGAAATTGTGACTGTGATGTGACAGGTTTTAAGTTCATGCCCCTTTCAGTCACTTTAGTTTCACGGATTATTGTCTTTTTTTTTTTTAAAGAAGCTTTGAAGTGACAACTGTGTGAAATGGCGAGTGAGTGCTTGTCTGTGAGGGCTAAAGAGACGAAAGGAACGACACGAAACTCAGAAGCCTTCACGGTTAGAGAGTTCACAAAATTCTCATCAAGTCTAGAAGGTCATTATCAACCGTGTTGGATTTGATGTGACCTAAATCTCACCTTTCACAAAAAAGTCTTTACTAAAAGGGAAACGTATCTTGTTCTGATAAATACGATGTCGATTGTATTATACGGCTTGTCTTCTCTTGGGGCCAGTTAATTAAAAGGAAATTTATTTAGTGGAGGGAGGGGGGGAACGGTGGCTTAAGTGGTTAGCACGTTCGCCTCACCTCTCCAGGGTCGGGGTTCGATTCCCGCCTCCGCCTTGTGTGTGTGGAGTTTGCATGTTCTCCCCGTGCATCGGGGGTTTCCTCCGGGTACTCCGGTTTCCTCCCCCGGTCCAAAGACATGCATGGTAGGTTGATTGGCATCTCTGGAAAATTGTCCGTAGTGTGTGTGTGTGTGTGTGTGTGTGAGTGAATGAGTGAATGAGAGTGTGTGTGTGCCCTGCGATGGGTTTGCACTCCGTCCAGGGTGTATCCTGCCTCGATGCCCGATGACGCCTGAGATAGGCACAGGCTCCTCGTGACCCGAGAAGTTCGGATAAGCGGTAGAAGATGAATGAATGAATGAATGAATGAATGAATAATTCAGTGGACTTGAAAGCAATGAAAAGCAATGCAAAGCAGCATGAGCACACAAGCTGCCACTGACATGAGATTTACACCCACTGACATGAAGCCTCATTTAAACATCAGTGAAATAAGAAGCGTTATAAAAATCTACATACAGTAGTTCCTGGGAAACTTGAAAAGAAAATGAAACAGTGAAGGCTGTTAGCTTTAGAGTTTGGGGTTCGGTTATTATTAAGACTTTTATTCTCGCAGGCTGTGAATGCATGGGTTAGTTATCGGTCCCGTCGGTAAGAAGACACATACAGTAGTTAGGGTTAGGTGACGGAGTGTGTTCTGGTTTCTCAAACCAGAAGGATAAAGAATGTGTACTGGAGAACACTAAGAAGTCCTGACAGCACACGGAGTTACTCCGGTGTCTAGAAGTCACTGTCACCTTTTTACTCAGACTCTGTGTTTATTTCTATACACCAACGTACTGAACACACAATGTTACTGTAGTTATGTCATGAGTTTCTGTTGGTCTTCTTTTTCATGCTTCGTTCTGCACCTCTCCAGGTGAGTACATACATTATTATTACTTTAGTAGTATGCCTTTTAAATTATTTGTGTGCTTTTACTTCACAACAGTGCTGTAAATGAAAACCACACACACACACACACACACACACACACACACACACACACACACACACACACCAGGGGTGGGGGTAAGTCACACATGTGCATGTCTCAAGTAAGTCTCAAGTCATGAACGTCAAGTCGAGTCTTTTTTAAATATTTGTCAAGCAAGTCTCAAATTTGTGACTTAACTCTGACTCGAGTCAAGTCGAGTCCCCCGTCTCTGAGTCGTTTAACTCAAGTCCGAGTCAAGTCTCGAGTCATGAATGTCAAGTCAAGTCGAGTCTTTTTTTTATATTTGTCAAGCGAGTCTCAAATTTGCGACTTAAGTCTGACTCGAGTCAATTCGAGTCCCCCGTCTCTGAGTCGTTTAACTCAAGTCCGAGTCAAGTCTCGAGTCATGAATGTCAAGTCAAAGTCAAGTCGAGTCTTTTTTAATATTTGTCAAGCAAGTCTCAAGTCTCAAATTTGCGACTTAAGTCTGACTCGAGTCAAGTTGAGTCCCCCATCTCTGAGTCATTTAACTCAAGTCCGAGTCAAGTCTCGAGTCATGAATGTCAAGTCAAAGTCAAGTCGAGTCTTTTTTAATATTTGTCAAGCAAGTCTCAAATCTCAAATTTGCGACTTAACGCTGACTCGAGTCGAGTCGAGTCGAGTCCCCCATCTCTAAGTCATTTAACTCAAGTCCGAGTCAAGTCTCGAGTCATGAATGTCAAGTCAGTCAAGTCGGGTCTTTTTTTAATATTTCTCAAGCGAGTCTCAAGTCTCAAATTTGCGACTTAACTCTGACTCGAGTCATGTCATATGACTCGAGTCACCCATCTCTGACACACATACACACACAATGGTGGGCAGCTTCACATTGAGATGAATCCCAATACAACATGAATATGGCTGATCTGATTCAGATTCATTAGCCAGAACCAGAACGACACGTCGTGAATTATAAAAAAAACAAAAAAACAAAGATCTACGAACACACAAGAAAAAACCCTTTCACTTCAGCGTACATTCACATTAATACATTCATCTTCCATAACTCAAAGATTGAAACGTATTATTGCATTCGATGAACTGTTCAAATATACATCACAGGGACTCGCATATCATACAGTATATAGATGTGCGACATGAAAGGATCCCACCTGCTGCTGCACTCCTCTTTTTACTTCCCTACATTTTAGCTCTCTGCTCACTCAGTCAGCCATCTCCATTTTCCTGAAGATACAGTAGATAAGCCTTCAAACCAATAACACCGTCCATTGCAGTTCCTACAGCTGTCCATCCATCGTGTGTGGAATTTTTGGCTCCCATATTCTCTACTCTACCGCTCTGTCGCTTCTGATACCACGAGCTCGGGTCGTTTTCCGTGTTGTATTTTCATAATCTGAGCACAAACAAGTTCTTCCAAAAGAACAAACTATTCTAGAACTCTTTCAAGTGATCAAAATGGGTCTCCGATTTTTGAGAAACGCTTCAGAAAACTGAGTCGGGCCGAATAATAAACAAAAATCAAGACGAACGTGTTGCCGATGAGCGGAAAGGGGCGGGGCTTGTCAATATGGGCGGAGAGAGTGTTCAGTGCGCGTGTGTGACATTAGCAGAAAGCGGTTTTAACATTGACATGGAGGATAAAAACAAAGAAAGAAAGAGAAGAAAGACTTACGATAAGGACAAGAAGTAGGACGTGTTAATATAGGATCAGCTTTCCAGCGCTGGAGAGAACTGAAGGAGCAGGAAGTCGGCCACATATTCACAGGTTGGAGTTTCCCGAGTCAATAACTCCTGAGCTAAACGCTGTTACTACACAAATAACACCTCTTTTCTATCGTAGTAATGTAGAGACGCAGCTACAACCTCGTTTTGTGTAGTAACAGAGTTTAGCTCAGGAGTTATTGACTCGGGAAACTCAACTTTACTTAAGACGCCGAGGCGCTTTTTTTCCTTCTCGATAGGTGAGTAAAGTTGGTTTTGCTTTGTTACACAGAACTAATATATGCCTTTGTCCTTTACATGATGATGCTTGTGTGTCATTTTTGCTTGTTTGTTTATCTACAATCGTATCGTTCTTCCCTTCATGATAAAGACACATTTCTTTCCATTAGTTGCCTGGGTTACGTATGTATGTGTGGGCGGAGCTATCGATACAGGGGTGGGACCCATTTGGGTTAGGGGCGTGTTTGTTTTAGTGATTTCAAATGTCGACATCGGCTTTCACAAATCGAAGACCCTGCCTTTAATGAGACTGATGGATAAATTTAATCCACCACAGCAGCTAAATTGCTGCCTTCTATTTCCGGTGCTCTAAGTGAGTGGCATAGATGTGTGAAATATCCCTCACGTGTGCCACTAAGAACCTCAGAGAGATGGCTGTAATGGCAGAATGATAACGCTGACTCAGCTGTTTTAACTTATGATTATAGAAGAATCTTCCTGACCTCAGCCCCCGCTTCTCTGTCAGAGCTCATGCATTATTTAGGTGTTGCATCTTCCGGAGTGTCAGGCCAATACTACTCATATAGCGTTGACGCAAAAAAAAATTCTTAAAAGAGAGCATTAGAATTCGGAGAGTTTTAAAAAACCAGAACCAAGATGAATCAAAAGGAAAGATCTTAATTAACGTCATTTACTTAAGCCAGAAAGACGGATAGAGAGAAAACGAGTCAAAACAATTAATCACATGATAAAAAGAAGACAATTCTTTTGTAAAATCTTTCAACACAGGAACCAATTAAGGTTTGGAGAATGTAGTTAACAACGAAAGGTTAAGAAGCTTATGGTGGCACACACACACACACACACACACACACACACACACACACACACACACACACACACACACACACACACACACACACACACACAGAGACATTTCTTGTCTATTTCTAGCCTAATTAAGAGATGAACATGGCAGTAAAGAAAGGAAAAAAAAAATACTCCAGAGGTGCTTCTTGGAAAATGTTGCAGTAAATTTGTCAGTTATAGAAAGGATCAAGGCTTTACATGTCTAGATGTCATGGTTCACATAAAAAAAGGTTGAGAGTTACCCAATTAAATGTTGAGCAAAGCATAACGATGATGTGAAGTGTTGAAAAATAACAACACTTGTTAGAGTTTATCGTAATAAATCATACTTGTGTCGACGATTAGTGAAATCTAGCATGGCGTATTTGTGCTACATAGAATAATAGCCACATGACCGTTATTTACATTTATGGCATTTAGCAGACCCCCTTATCCAGAGTGACTTACAACTGAGCAACTGAGGGTTAAGGGCCTTGCTCAGGGGCACAGCAGTGGCAGCTTGGTGGACCTGGGGTTCGAACCCATGACCTTCCGATCAGTAACCCAACACCTTAACCACTGAGCTACCACATCTCTTATCAGTGCTGACGTCGTCTGAGGTATGAATGTACATCGAACGTAATAGCTCAGTGTATAACATGTCGGAACACTGACCGGAAGGTTGAGAGTTCGAATACCAGGGCCACCAAGCTGGCACTCCTGGGCCCCTGAGCAAGGCCCTTACCACTTAATTGCTTAAGGACGTCTGCCAAATGCCGTAAATGTAAATTAGGCTCTTTTGCATTCTCATGGCAACCTCTGACCTCTGATATAGATACGAGTAAAACATTAGATCAGTAAATCTGCGTTTCCTACACGGCTCCACCGGTGTTTAGTGGGATAGTGCAGATTATATGAGGATATTTATAATACCTAGGTATCAAACAGTAAGCTAAAGTAAACGAGTCAAAAGAGCGCATCGTGCTTATTTTCAGGGTGATGTGAATCACTATTGTTCTGCTTTGCGTAATTCCCAGGCAGCCATATGGATTTATTTCGAATCAATTTCCCAGCAAAATCACAGACGATTCAGATCTCATAGAGAGACTCACCCAACCGACTGTACACAAGTGTTGACTGCACTATTATTTCCCACTTATTAATCTTATTCCAAGCGGCACAGAAACATCTGTCCTCACAAACATTGCTGATAAAAGAGATCCAAAAAGATCTGATGTTACATAAGCATGTGTAATTGATCCAGATGTTGCATTCCAATACTAAAATCTGAAATGTTTGTGTTTGTTTGAGTAATAAATTCATGCATATGCGTCGACACCAGGCCTAAGAGATCTGACCAGACTTTTGCAGGACCTCGATTTGCAAGTCAAAATTTATTTATTTATTTATTTATTACAATATTACATAGTTTTTACAATATTTGATTTGACCGCTTTTTTATTTTTATATATAGACCTTTGTCACTTTACAAAAAAAATAAATAAATAAAAATCCACAATGAACAAACGAACAAGAATTCGTTGGAAATTGGAAAGAAAATGTCAAAGAGAAACAAAAGTAAGTAAGTCAGTAAAGTTTATTTATATAACACATTTATCACAGCAGAGCTGACCGAAGTGCTGCACAAAGTCAAAGATAAACATAAAATAAACAAAACAAATGGTACACTAAAACAATAAAACATAGACAAAACAACTAATTAAAATGCCTGGGAATAAAAATCTGTTTTTTGAACTTTATTTTAAAAGTTGTACTGGAAGGTGCGAGGCGAACGTCCAGTGGAAGTCGGTTCCAGAGACGGGGTGCCGCAATAGAAAAAGCCCTATCACCCTTCGTTTTTAAGTGTGAATGAGGGACAACCGAGGCAGTTAGAGTGCAGGTTCGGAGCCTAATTTAGAACCAGTTCTTTCTGTTTCGACAGCCAAAGCACCGGCTCTGAACCATGAAAAGTGGTTCTTAAGTAGCACCAAAATGTTGCTGGTCTAGACTTAAGAACCGCTTGTGTCAGGAGCTGTGGGCGGGGCTACTGTTAGCGCATGTGATAATGTACCTTAAGTATACTAATGTTTAATACACTTTTACTTTACCGCAATATAATAACTTATCAGCACACATGATAGTGGGTAGCTACATGCTAAGGCTAACTTTTTTCTGTGTTAACGATAAAATAACGTTATGTACTTTCTCGATTACAACCTCCGTTTATACAGATTACACGGAGCCGCACGTACACGTTTTATTCGCCGCGTTTGGATGCTAATGTAGGCTCGCAAAGCCATGAGCATTAACAGTAAAGCAACATCCGCCATTGTTGATGTTGTGTTTGTGTTTGTGTTTGCCGCTGCTGTGCTAACGTTGCTGTGCTGGGTAAAGTGACCCGTATACAGTGACGTCACACTCGGCTCTGTGACGGCTCTCTAGCCGGTGAAAAGGCAAACCGGTTTGTCAGTGGAACCAACTTTGAACCAGAATCAGGACTAGCTCTGTACCATCACTCGGTTCTTTTTGGTGGAAAAGAGGCATTAGAGATCTGGTGGATGAAGAAGGAATAAGATAGGATGGTGCTTGACCATTAAGAGCTTTAAAAACAAGCAACAAAATTTTAAATTGAATTCTAAAATAGACAGGAAGCCAATGAAGAGAGGCTAAAATTGGTGTAGTCTCGCAGCTTGCATCATTGTGTACCATCTCTAAACATGCAATGGTTGACTGAGGAAGACCCAAATATAATTATTTACAATAGTCAAGGCAGGAACTGATAATAGCATGAATGACTTTCTCCAGGTCATTAAAAGTTAAAAAAGATTTCAGTCTCGAGATGATCCGTAACTGATAAAAAAAAAAAACGACAAAAGAAACATTGATAGGAGCTCCAAAGCTATGCCATGAGACAGTGAGATTATTTCTTATTACAGTATTCATCAAAACATCGCAGTGTATTTTAACCCTAAGCTAACAGAAGAGCTGTGTAGGTTCAATTGGGATATTTTAATAAATAATGTGGACTTTTCCTGGGAACCAGCACAGTGTGGATAATAACTAGGTTATCCACACTAGGAGCAGGCAGACTGTAATATCTGTACAATAGTTTAATCCACAGTATATCTAATAAAATCATCCTTTTATAGAATTTATTTTCTTGGAATGTAGAAATACTTAATAAAAAAAAAAGATGTCTTGATGGGATTAAATAGGAGGATATTGCTCAGCCAACAGAATCGAATGTCCTTTACGTACGCTGGAACTTCATTAAAACTTACATCCGTGTGCCATCAGCATCACGGGAATATATTTAATATTATGCGTTAGATATGAATGCAACAGCTGAGCCAATCTCCGGTGGACCATCAGGAAAGAGCTGTTTTCTGAAGCCCGGCAAACTTTAACTCTTCGGCATTGAACGTCGTTGTTATTTCCCACTTTACAGTGGTGGTTAATGTCTAATATGAAAGTAGGCACTCAGATTTTCGCCAGCTTATCACCAAAGTAAATGGAGATACAGTATCAAACCCATTTCTACTCTTTGAGATGCCCCAAGTGGTTGTTCATAAGCTTCTAAAATGTGAAGGCGTTACCTTCATCCACTAAAATTCTATGTAAGGAAATCAACAGAGGGGAAAAACACGTCCCGCACTGGAAGCCAACAGAATGTTGACTTTTTTAATATCTTGGGTGTGTTTGTGGTTAGCACGTTTGCCTCACACCGCCAGGATCGGGGTTCGATTCCCACCTCCGCCTTGTGTGTGTGGAGTTTGCATGTACTCTCCGTGCCTCGGGCGATTCCTCCGGGTACTCCGGTTTCCTTCCTCGGTCCAAAGACATGCACGGTAGGTTGATTGGCATCTCTGGAAAATTGTCCGTAGTGTGTGTGTGTGTGAGTGAATGAGTGTGTGTGTGTGCCCTGTGATGGGTTGGCACTCCGTCCAGGGTGTATCCTGCCTCGATGCCCAATGACGCCTGCGATAGGCACAGGCTCTCCATAACCCGAGAAGTTCGGATAAGCGGTAGAAAATGAATGAATGAATGAATAATTCACAAGCTCCCCCGGATAAAGCGGTAGAGAATGAGAAATGAGTGTTTGTGGTCTTAAATCCGGTTGTAACGCTAATCCCTTGTACGTTTATTTATGGTTTGTGGTACAGTGCACACAATGATACATTCAAAGTCGCATGTCGTGTGATGTGGTAGCTCAGTGGTTAAGGTGTTCGACTACTGATCGGATGGTCATCGGTTTGAATCCCAGGTCCACCAATTTGCCACTGCAGGGCCCCTGAGCAAGGCCCTTAACCCCTCAATAGCTCAGGTGTATAAACTGAAATAAGAAAATGGTAGTCACTTTGGATAAATGCTGTAAATGTCTGCTAAATGCTGTAAATGTCAAGTTATTCGAGGAGGAAATTCACAATCAACAGTTTATGATTTGAGGTCAGCACTTGGAAGGATGTGATTGTATGCTTTCCTTCGTTTAATTTCATAGCGAGCAACAAGAAGAATGCCAAAGCTCCTTTTACAGCCAGATAGCTGCAGAACATTAAGGCTTTGCTGCTTTTTACTTTTCTACTTTCATTAAGCTCCCTGATTTGCTATAAAGCTTTCTGGATCCCAACGTAACTGTCATGACCGTGACAGTACAAACGGCTATATTTTCTATCCGATAACCTTCACTGGAGGGTTCTTATTACTGTTCCCCACCTTTTGCCATTTAGGCAGCCAAGTGTGCTAGATGTTTGATTATAGCCTACATAAGCTTTTCAGTCTCTTCAGCTTCTGCGTTCAGTCTTTCCGCACTTCGCGTTTGCTTAAGGCTGATTTTTTTATGTCTGCTCAGATTCTTTCATTAGCAGTGGCCCGTAAACGGACTTGGCAATTCAAGCGTCTATGCATTTATATGCCGTATACTTTTAACTAAAATTACAAAGGTGACTTCTTTTCTTGTCTAATTAGCAGTAAAGCTATATAACACCAAATGTTAGCATTTTTTGTTAGCTAAAATAAACAGGATTTATTATTACTATTATTACATGGACACAGACTGGAGAGACATGGATTACATGGACACAGACTGGAGAGACGACAACAGAAGACAACAGAGCATTCTGCGCTGCCTAAGGCAACGTGGCTCGGCTAAATACTAATCATGATTAGACACATGAGGAACAGGTGTGCAGAGGCGGGGAGGAAGAGACAAGGGCGGGGCAGACACGTGACACAAAACATAAATAACTGCACATGGATGGCCAAAGTCGGGGCTGAGTCCTGACATGTAGTTTCTCTGTAGTAGACCGATGCGACCCAGGTCCTTGTATGCAACATCCTTTACCGTAGTACCATCTATGTAGAGCTGCTCTGTAACAATGTCCAAATGAATCTATGTATAACTATTTAATTAAATAGACATGCTTCTGAAAACACGTTTCTCTGAAATAGACATAGTGTACGAGTGTATTGGTTTGATTAGGAAACGATTAGGAAGTTCGACCGGCTGAGAAACAGTCTATGTTAACAATTCTCCAATATAATCGACTACTTAATATATTAATCACTGATAGAGTTGCTATGATTATTCATGATGTCACAGGATTGGATTTGGATTAAGGTTTAAGTATCTGAGATGTAGTGAGACATAATTATGACCTAGTGTAGAAGATGATTACTTACTGTAGAACCCAGAAACAGCAAGAGCAAAATCTGTCACATTAATCATTCCTGACATTTGTACAACATTCCATTATGGATGCAAAAATGTCATCATGAGATTGGATTTTGTGTGTCTATGTGAGTGTGTGTGTCTGTGTGTGTGCGTGGTGCAGAGCAATGGACACGCAATTGTGTGCCGAAACACACAATGATTGTTGCGGCTTTTTTAAGCCTGACCACACAGGGCTGTGCGTCACATCCACTAAAGGTCTGAGAAAGCTCTTTTTTTTCTACGCTCACTTTGCTTTTCTGTGAGTGATGCAGCATCAGGCTTGAGGGATTTGTGCCCTAATGTCAAGGCTAATGGACAGCAAGTTAGAAAATCACTCCTGACACTAAACACCTCAACTGCAATTTCCTCTGTGGGGTACAAACTGAGGCACTGCAGCTTTAGTCCATCAGAGCTCTACAGCCTGGTTTTGTAAACACCTTATATATATATATATATATATATATATATATATATATATATATATATATATATATATATATATATATATATATATATATAGGCAAGCTTGATAATATGTAATATATAAGCAATATACAGCATATAAGCAATTATAAGCAATATATATACAGTACTGTGCAAAAGTTTTCGGCAGGTGTGAAAAAATGCTGTAAACAAAGAATGCTTCCAAAAATGGAAGTGTTAAACATTTATTTTCATAAATGAACAAAATGCAGTGAACGAACAAAAGAGAAATCTAAATCTAATCAATATTTGGTGTGACCAGCCTTTACCTTCAAAACAGCAGCAATTCTTATATACCTATATATATAGGTATATGTATATATACATATACCTATATATATATATATATAATCAAGCTTGCCTGATTGATTGTAATTATACGCTAACAAATATTAAAACACTGCTAGTGGTTCCTTGGTTCTAACCAGCCTTCCTACCCAATAGCTTTTAAGTGTGTCCATTAATATGACCAAATCATAAGCTTGACCTGTGCCACTTCTAGTACATGGCTCATCATCCTGCTTTCAGACTTGTTTCCTTGTTAAAGATGTAGCCATCTTGTTTGAGAGCTATAAATAGAGACAAATGCATGATTTATTATTATTATTATTATTATTATTATTATTATTATTATTATTATTATTATTATTATTATTAGTAGTATTATTATTAGTATTATTATTATTATTATTATTTATTTATTTATTTATTTATTTATTTATTTATTTATTTATTTATTTATTTATTTTTTATTTTTACAAAGCCAATAAATCTAAATGCTAATAACAGGTTCTTATAGGCTTGAGATTTGCTCCATTTATGCAACAATTATGCATTTATCCATGACCTACAGTACATTTGTGTGTTGATACCCAGATACAGAATACACATATTAGACTCTGTCTCTACTCTAATAGAAACAGAAATGAAACCCAACTTGCTAATGATATAATAAATAAATTAATGAATGAAGCAACAGTGTATAATTTAACAGTCTTGTACTTTGATGTCAGCTCATCACAGTTAGTGCTGTCAAAGGGAGCGCAACAAAGTACTCTGATTTACATTCACTTCATTTTCATTAAAGCACTAAACAGGAGCTGAAAAATGGTCAGACGTTACACTCGTGGCTAATAAAGAACGCGGAAAAAACATCTGCGTTCGGAATAACAAGTAATGTAATAAGAATGTACTTAACCTAGAAAACTCCTTAACAACATGAGATGAACAGACTGACGAGGCGCACGTCGAGATTAAAGCTCATACAACACGTGGATAATTACGGCATGTATTTGATGTAAGATACAGCTTTCCTGAAGAGACAGCTGAAAATACACAAGACATGAACATTAATGTATTGTAAAGCGCAGAGAGAGAAAAAGAGAGAGAGAGAGAGAGAGAGAGAGAGAGAGAGAGAGCTATATTAATCATTATATTCTATATTAACACAATTGATTTTAATTAAACTGGTTATTCATAATGTTATTGTTATTAGTATTCAATATCAGATGCTGGGACTACAGTTCAACACTAGGATTGTGGCGGACATACAGTCCTGTATTAAATCCAACTAATGTATTTAAATGTTTCAACGTTTCGGTCATTGTTAGCCGTGTGTACCCCGTTTCTGTCATTGTTAGCCGTGTGTACCCCGTTTCTGTCATTGTTAGCCGTGTGTACCCCGTTTCTGTCATTGTTAGCTGTATGTACCCCGTTTCTGTCATTGTTAGCCGTATGTACAACGTTTCTGTCATTGTTAGCCGTATGTACAACGTTTCTGTCATTGTTAGCCGTGTGTACCCCATTTCCGTCATTGTTAGCCGTATGTACCCCGTTTCTGTCATTGTTAGCCGTATGTACAACGTTTTTGTCATTGTTAGCCGTGTGTACCCCGTTTCTGTCATTGTTAGCTGTGTGTACCCCGTTTCTGTCATTGTTAGCCGTATGTACCCCGTTTCTGTAATTGTTAGCCGTATGTACAACGTTCCTGTCATTGTTAGCCGTATGTACAACGTTTCCGTCATTGTTAGCCATATGTACCCCGTTTCCGTCATTGTTAGCCATATGTACCCCGTTTCTGTCATTGTTAGCCATATGTACCCCGTTTTTGTCATTGTTAGCCGTGTGTACCCCGTTTCTGTCATTGTTAGCCGTATGTACAACGTTTCTGTCATTGTTAGCCGTATGTACAACGTTTCTGTCATTGTTAGCCGTATGTACAACGTTTCCGTCATTGTTAGCTGTGTGTACCCCATTTCCATCATTGTTAGCCGTATGTACCCTGCATCTGTCATTGTTAGCCGTATGTACCCCGTTTCTGTCATAGTTAGCCGTATGTACCCCGTTTCTGTCATTGTTAGCCGTATGTACAACGTTTCCGTCATTGTTAGCCGTGTGTACCCCGTTTCCGTCATTGTTAGCCGTATGTACCCTGCTTCTGTCATTGTTAACCGTATGTACCCCGTTTCTGTCATTGCTAGCCGTATGTACCCCGTTTCTGTCATAGTTAGCCGTATGTACCCCGTTTCTGTCATCGTTAGCTGTATGTACCCCGTTTCTGGCATTGTTAGCCGTATATATCCCGTTTCTGTCATTGTTACCCGTATGTACCCCGTTTCTGTGATTGTTAGCCGTATGTACCCTGTTTCTGTCATTGTTAACCGTATGTACCCCGTTTCTGTCATTGTTAGCTGTATGTACCCCGTTTCTGTCATTGTTAGCTGTATGTACCCCGTTTCTCTCATTGTTAGCCGTATGTACACCGTTTCTGTCATTGTTAGCCGTATGTACCCCGTTTCCGTCATTGTTAGCCGTATGTACCAGTTTCTTTGTCTAAAAGTCTTTGCCAGTTGAGTAAATGTTAATGTGAATTGTGTTGATTGAATGCAGGTGACCTTTAAGGAGTCTCATTACTGCCGGTCCTTCACTGACATCTCTGACCTTTTTCTTAGTTGCCTGAAGGAATCCTCTAATGAAAGGGACAGACATGACTAGAAATGCAGAGGGAGTGTACTAAAAAGGTTCATGAGCATTCCTAACACATCTTTCCCTAAATCTACAACACACTCATCTCAGAGATGATTGCACTAGGAGAAATGCTTATTTATTTGTCTGTTTGTTTGTTTAAAATAACTGCGTACAGAGTGAAGGAGGCTTGGCCTGCATTTAGTAGTGCTGGTGATGGAGGCATGGCCTCTATGTATGTCTCTCAGTGGAAGGTGAAGGAGGTTTGATGTGTTTCTGTTAGTCTTAGACTCAGTGAAGGAGGTGTGATGTGTCGGTCCTTACATGATATTCATAAGATGTGCCTGAACAAGCATTGACAAGAAGCAGGCACAAAGCCCCTTTGTTTAGACATGCATTCTACATTCAGCATAATTGGATAGTGACCATTTTACTCTTTCTGTGACCCATAAATCATTTTCTATTATCAGATACAGTAGACATGAGTGATTCATCGGTCCACATTAATCAATACAATAGATATGTTGTTCATGCTTATAAACCATGTTTCAAATTAACAAGGTGGAAGTGCACAACTCATAAACCATTCAAATTCAAAGGTCCAGTTTGTTGTTTTTACTTTTCAACCTTATTTTGTCAAGGATCCGTCACAGTATCTCGTCATGAATAGAATTGCACTGTTCGAGCAGTCAAATGCTCTCGTAGTTGTGAACTTTGATACAGAGACTGAAATGACAGAAAGTGGTTGAAGAGCTTTCATTTAAGTTTGAAATAACAGAAAGAACTGGACCCTGATTAAATGCCTAAAGCCCTATTCGGACGGGACTAATTTTATGTGGGGACGTGGGGGTAAAGTAATTATTACCAGAGCTTCTCTGTGATTTTAGTCCCGTCCGAATGCGCCATCTCGGTAATCATTACGGACAATAGCACTATTCGTACGGGATTAGTTTTACGTGGGGACATGGAGTAATGCAATTTTACCTCAGGACGTCTGTAATATCAAATGGCCAATTCGCACGGGACAAGACATCTCAGTAAAACCAGCAGACGTCGGAGGGGTAACTGGTAAAAGTCATGCTTATAAAGGTAAAAGTCGCCGTAATCTTTACTGACATTGTCCGTAATGATTACCGAGATGGCACATTCGGACGGGACTAAAATCACCGAGAAGCTCTGGTAATAATTACTTTACTTTACCCCCATGTCCCCACGTTAAACTAATCCCGTCCGAATAGGACTAATGTCAGTAAAGATTACGGCGACTTTTACCTTCTGTAAAAAGGTCTGGAAAAATTACCTCAGGTAATACTAATCCCGTCCGAATAGACCCGCTGTAAATATGTACGGTAAAATTCCGTCATTTCCTGTTTAAAAGTAGTTTTTGGCTCGTTTTACAAGCATGGAGGCGCTTGAAAAAGGAAGCGACGTCATACGCACATGATGACAAGGAGGTTACTGTGGTGCGTAAAGCGAGTTACCCCTCCCACTTCTGCTAGTTTTACTGAGATGTCTTGTCCCGTGCGAATTGGCCAATTAATATTACAGATGTCCTGAGGTAAAATTGCATTACTCCATGTCCC
This sequence comes from Tachysurus fulvidraco, assembly GCF_022655615.1. NCBI lineage: Eukaryota > Metazoa > Chordata > Actinopteri > Siluriformes > Bagridae > Tachysurus > Tachysurus fulvidraco. Next base: position 19,040,305 of record NC_062532.1, on the reverse strand, counting down.
CACGTAAACTAGTCCGAATAGGGCTTTATTTCATGTTTTACTGATCAGATTTGGCTTAAAGTTCAAACATATTCACCAACTGAAAGTGGAAATTTTTGCTTTCCAGATGAATCTACTTCCACACCTCAAACGAAGCTCTGTCATTTGTCGCAGCATAAAGCTCTTTTGAAGCAGACGAATCCTTTATCACAGAGCGCATCACCAAGTTAACCTTTTTGTTATCGCTTTTCCGCAGTGTTTGATGCATTTCCAGGTATGTGTCAAAGCCATATGTTCATTCCGAACAAGAGAGAAACACTTGGAGATCGTAGGATAAAATGAAAATTCACATCTGCTCCAACCTGCCAACAAACAGACAAAGTCTTGTGATACGACATTTACTTTTTTTTCTTTACAGCCAGGAAACTGCATTACCTTCTATTCTTCTTAAAGGCAGGGTCTCTGATTTTTGAAAGCCAATGTTGACATTTGAAATCACCAAAACAAACACGCCCCTAAGCCAAACGGGTCCCACCCCTGTATTGATAGCTCCGCCCACACATACATACGTAACCCAGGCGACTGATGGAAAGAAATGTGTCTTTATCATAGCTGAAGGGAAGAACAATACGATTGTAGATAAACAAACAAGCAAAAATGACACACAAGCATCATCATGTAAAGGACAAAGGCATATATTAGTTCTGTGTAACAAAGCAAAACCAACGTTACTCACCTATCGAGAAGGAAAAAAGCGCCTTGGCGTCTTAAGTAAAGTTGAGTTTCCCGAGTCAATACCTCCTGAGCTAAACTCTGTTACTACACAAAACGCGGTTGTAGCTGCGTCTCTACATTACTACGATAGAAAAGAGGTGTTATTTGTGTAGTAACAGCGTTTAGCTCAGGAGTTATTGACTCGGGAAACTCCAACCTGTGAATATGTGGCCAACTTCCTGCTCCTTCAGTTAATTTTTGTTTTGATTTCTGTTTATTATTCGGCCCGACTCAGTTTTCAGAAGCATTTCTCAAAAATCGGAGACCCTGCCTTTAATTTCCGTTGCTTTCTGATTCCGGATCCAGACCTGATTAGACACAATTTCATCTCCATTATTGCTTCTAGGATTTAAAAAAAACAAATGCTCAGGTGTTTTTCCTCCTCCTTGTTTGCTCCTCTATCATGAGTTTGCTGGCATGAAGCTGATAAATATTTGATTTGGCTATGTCACTGGCACACTGAAGCTTTTTTGTCAACACAATGTCAGGCAGGCCTGGAGGCCTGCAGATGAATTCGAGCGAATAGACTGAGATGGTCCCTCACTTTGACAAGCTGTGCATTACTTTAATGATTGTACCCATTTATTTTCTTTCTCTGCCACAGCTCATGATTCTGTTGTCTCTTTCCTCTGACTTCAGTTGCTTATTTGTTGGAATAAGTTGCAGTAAGAGTGCTGGGAACACACTGAGCATCCAATCTGGATTCTTTGGCGAGTCTTCGCTGTCTCTTTGGGACACTTGTACCTTTATTCCTCCGAACGAATGCTCTCGGATAGAGAAAGTTGTCCATCGTGTTAGCTTACGCTTCTCAGTCAGGGATGGCGAATATTTGGATTGTATCACTCAGCAAGTGACAGATTTAGGAGCACGTACATAAAAGCACACTCAGCCTTGGAGATATCCTGACCTTAATCTTCTCTCTCTCTCTCTCTCTCTCTCTCTCTCTCTCTCTCTCTCTCTCTCTCTCTCTCTCTCTCAATAAGACCCCACCCAAATACAAATATATAACAATTCACACGTTTTACATCGCACCAAACAAATACCCTTATATACTCGTGATAAAATCATCAACATGATCCCTCGGGTGGCTTATTGGTTTCATAAAAGGCTGGTTACTAAGCAACGCAATGGACAAAGATCAGAAGATTCTACAGAACAAAAGCTTGAGTGTAACACGTTTTTAATTGAACACGACGGATTAATGCCGAATCAAATTATTGTGACCTGGTCACAGTGTGTGAACAGCTTCGCTCAATCAAGCAGGGTTTGGAAACATGAAAGGCGTAACGTGAATTAGCTTTAACACTGAATCACATCATTTTTCCTTTACTTTTATTCTAACTTGACGTTTGAGCCACCCGCCATGCCTCTCAATGCAACACACAGTCAAATGCACACACACACACACACACACACACACACACACACACACACAGATCTTCACTTAGTCACAAACGCCCATCGATCCATCGGTGAACAATCCCCCTGCTGCTGCACACTGATGACATGCGTGCTTTACACTAGCTAGACCCAATCATCAACATGCTCACCAATAACAGAAAAGCTAATGACTTTGACATTGTTAGCAGTGTTTCAACCCCTTGCTGTTTTCTTGCTGAACGTGAGCTTTCACTTTGTTTTCTTATATTATAGCTCTTGCAAAAGGGACTATTTTTTTTATTTCTCTGTCAAATTTAGATGCTTACTAAGTAGCTTGAACAAGTCATCATTATTCTACACATATTCTAGCCTAAATGCATTTAGTGTGGGTGTTAATATGATATGATATAATATAATAATCAGGGGGCACGTGGCTTAGTGGTTAGCACGTTTGCCTCACACCTCCAGGGTCGGGGTTCGATTCCCGCCTCTGCCTTGTGTGTGTGGAGTTTGCATGTTCTCCACGTGCCTCGGGGGTTTCCTCCCCCGGTCCAAAGACATGCATGGTAGGTTGATTGGCATGTCTGGAAAATTGTCTGTAGTGTGTGAGTGAATGAGAGTGTGTGTGTGTGCCCTGAGATGGGTTGGCACTCCGTCCAGGGTGTATCCTGTCTCGATGCACAATATCCGAACTTCTCAGTCACAGGGAGCCTGCTGGTTGTCAGAAGTTTACAAGAAAGATATTTTTTCTTTGCCACTAAATGTTAAAATTTTACTGATAATGTGATAAACACAGACTTGAATACGCACACAAGCCATCATGCTTTATTAGACCCTGTAAAATGTATGATTCATGCTGTACTGCTGTTTGAGTCTGTGCTTGCAATTAAAACCACAAGTATACATTCATTTTCTATCCATCCATTTTCTTTCTTATCTGAACTTCTCGGGTCACGGGGAGCCTGTGCCTATCTCAGGCGTCATCGGGCATCGAGGCAGGATACACCCTGGACGGAGTGCAACCCATCTCAGGGCACACACACTGGAGGGGTGAAGCCACCGTGCCCCCGATTTATTCTTTAGTATTTATTTATTTATTTATTTATTTATTTATTTATTTATTTATTCTGTCCGGGTTACACATAGAAAATGAAATGAAACAAAACAAAATAAAATAAAATAAAATAAAATAAGGGTGCAGTTCGACACAATTTATTAAGTTCCCGGGGTAAAAAACAGCAGTTTCATCACATTGGAGTTCCACTTATATAAATGCTCCCTGATCAGTGAAAGAATACTTTGCAGAAAGTTTGTGAAAGTGGCCTTACAAACCTTTTTAACGACAGACTGAACCGTCAGTCATTCTTCACGGTTATTACAGCCGTCCAGGTGCCGTTCAGTCTGCCAGCCATCCAGTCGTTCCTTCAATCTCATGCTGCTTTAACACACTTACAATACAGCGGGTACACACTATTTGCTGCATCAGGGCACAGAAGAAGCTTAACGTCTCTGACGTCTTAACGTCTTTCACTTCTGTTCCTGTGTAGATTTAAGCATGTGTATTATAATAGACAGGATTTAGTATGCTAAAGGTGATGGAAGTTGTTGATATATAGAACTATTCGACTAACTTTACTTATAGAAATAAGCTTTGTTTCACAGGCTGTGACTAAAGCTTCAGTCCGTTTTAACGAACAGACCTTATGTGTTGACCTAATGTACAGCTTTAATTAAATGTTAACTATCGGAGGGCAACTCGGTATTAAGTGGCTTGTCTAATCTACACAAAAATAGATATGTATCGAGACAGTACAAGACTAGCAAATTAGCAATTATTGGATCCCACATGCTGTTTTAATTCACTTTAATTACCATTTACTGAGAAAGAACGACCTCTTTATGTTCTTAATCAGTGCTTCGGAATAACCGGGATTTACAGTATACCTCAAGGTAATGATGATGATGATGATGATGATGATGATGATGATGATGATGATGATGATGATAATAATAATAATAATAATAATAATAATAATAATAATAATAGGGGGGCACGGTGGCTTAGTGGTTAGCACATTCGCCTTACACCTCCAGGGTCGGGGTTCGATTCCCGCCTCCACCTTGTGTGTGTGGAGTTAGCATGTTCTCCCCGTGCCTCTGGGGTTTCCTCCGGGTACTCCGGTCTCCTCCCCCGGTCCAAAGACATGCATGGTAGGTTGATTGGAATCTCTGGAAAATTGTCTGTAGAGTGTGTGTGTGTGTGAGTGAATGAGAGTGTGTGTGTGCCCTGTGATCTGTTGGCACTCCGTCCAGGGTGTATCCTGCCTCGATGCCCGATGACGCATGAGATAGGCACAGGCTCCCCGTGACCCGAGAAGTTTGGATAAGCGGTAGAAAACGAATGAGATGATAATAATAATAATAATAATAGTAATAATAATAATCTGTTTTCTGACATTCAAATGGCTCTCACGGGAAAATTGTGGATTAGTAGTTTAACTTTTAGTTGCTAGAATTAGAACTGTACAACATATTACAGCAAATATAAGGACACTGGACTGGAATGAACTGTTGTACAATGCAGCACCTTCTATAATAGGGGAATATCGGATTCAGCATCGTACTTTCCTTCTTTTTTTATTTTTATAACCTGTTTTTAGCATATTTATGGAAATATTCATCTTAAATATCTTTATCTTTATCCACTTTTACTTTTCTTATTATGTGCACATGAGGAAAGGGGCAAAGAAGAGAAATATGGGACTATTTTGTGAATATTAGGCTATTTTTTGAGAATGTGAGGATCAGTGTGAAAAAATAGACTACTCTCTCTCTCTCTCTCTCTCTCTCTCTCTCTCTCTCTCTCTCTCTCTGCATGTGTCTCTCTCTGCCTCTCTCTGTCTCTCTATCTTTCTGACTCTCTGCCTCTCTGTCTCTCTCTCTGCCTCTCTCTGTCTCTCTGTCTTTCTGCCTCTCTCTCTCTCTCTCTCTCTCTCTCTCTCTCTCTCTCTCTCTCTCTCTCTCCTCTCATGCTCCTCTTTCGGCTCCCTCCATCTCTCTCTCTCTCTAGTCCCTCTTCTCTCTCTTCTCTCTCTTCTCTCTCTCCTCTTTCTCTCTCTCTCTCTCTCTCTCTCCCACCCCCACACACACACACACACACACACACACACACACACACACACACACACACACACACACACACACACACACACACACAAACAAACTGCATATTCAATTAAAACCATTCTCTAAGAAGTAATTATTTTGTGGGTGCATTCATCATAATTCTATTCATATATATATTTATTTTAACATTAGCTTTACATAATTGGATAATGTGTGGATAGCAGCAAATTATCTGTGGTTCCAACTGTGCTGAATTTTATATTCTGTGCCATTATTAATAAAGCAGCATGTCTGTGTTGAGTGTAATGTTCATGCAGCCTCTTCGGCTTTGACTTGTCATAATTCCATTCATAATTAGTGATTCAATTCGTTCAGTGCGAGATAAGCCAATCAAATCTATAACTAACACACACACACACACACGAAAGGATAAAAGCTATTTTTCTACTTTAAATATTAATCTAGCGCTAAAAGACATCCTGTACGACTGTGTATAGAGTTTGTCAGGTAGCTAATCCCATCCATAGCATTGCTACAAGACAGACAGTATTCATCTATCTACTTCTACAACTTGGTGGAATGGACAATACCATCGTAAACTAGTACTGTATGTACAGTATGACCCCTTAAAGTGTTCCTCGACATGTTCCAACACTATTCTGCTCTGATCTTGACAATGTTCATATACTGACATTAGGACTCCTATTAATCTCAAGGACCCATGCATTATAAGCCCAGTCATATCAAGTTATGGCTCATTTCTAAGACATTATAGACATCAGTAATGATTTCTAAGAAAACATTACACTATATTTTTTTTGTTTGTTTGTTTGTTTGTTTGTTTGTTTGTTTTTTATTAAAAAGTTTAGGTAGCATTTTTTATAGCTTAATTTCTGGACCAGAATTAATACTTTTTTTTTTTCTTCAAGACTTTACAAGACTAGTTTTTTTTTTAACATTATGATTTATTAATACTATTCCTATACAACATTTTACCAAGCCTCACATTAATTAAATAGTGAATTAAAGGTTATATTAGTGAGAAAAAGAGAAAATAAGAAACTATTTAGATTTTATAAAAACATTCTAAACATTGCGACAAACTGTTATGCTTCTTTTTAAATAAATACGACTGTTTCCAATTCCTTTTATTCCGTGTAGCCGCTTTATCTCTGGGATTGTACTACATAACATATTCATAGCAGAAGTGTGAAGCTGTTTGGGGGGGGATAAAGGCAAGGCTGTGCTGTGCCCTGGGGGCAGTTGTACTGTAGCTCTGTGGGTAAAGTTCTGTTCTGCAAGATTGTAAGATGAGATAAGATGAGATAAAGCTTTGTCCTGAAGGGAAGTTTACATCTTTCAGCCAAGTAGTGTTTAAAATGTATAGTATAACATTACATCAAGCAGTATAATGATATTAAAGTTCATAAGAATTATTATTACTGAATATTAGATACTGATCTAAAATAAAGCATAGAACAATTAGAATATATAATAAAAGGTGCTGAATGTTAAAGAAATAAACATTACATAAAGGCCTAAAAACGGACAATGTTGCTCTTTACACGGTTTCACCAACTGGTTTAGAAATGAATTAGATATAGTTTACCCTGATAGATAGATAGGCAGATGTAGATAGATAGATAGATAGATAGATAGATAGATAGATAGATAGATAGATAGATAGATAGATAGATAGATAGATAGATAGATAGATAGATAGATAGATAGATAGATAGATAGATTACTGCATAGATAGATAGATAGATAGATAGATAGATAGATAGATAGATAGATAGATAGATAGATAGATAGATAGATAGATAGATAGATAGATAGATAGATTACTGCATAGATAGATAGATAGATAGATAGATAGATAGATAGATAGATAGATAGATAGATAGATAGATAGATAGATAGATAGATAGGCAGATGTAGATAGATAGATAGATAGATAGATAGATAGATAGATAGATAGATAGATAGATAGATAGATAGATAGATAGATAGATAGATAGATAGATAGATAGATAGATAGGCAGATGTAGATAGATAGATAGATAGATAGATAGATAGATAGATAGATAGATAGATAGATAGATAGATAGATAGATAGATAGATAGATAGGCAGATGTAGATAGATAGATAGATAGATAGATAGATAGATAGATAGATAGATAGATAGATAGATAGATAGATAGATAGATAGATAGATAGATAGATAGATAGATAGGCAGATGTAGACTGACAGACAGACAGATAGGCAGATGTAGATAGATAGATAGATAGATAGATAGATAGATAGATAGATAGATAGATAGATAGATAGATAGATAGATAGATAGATAGATTACTGCATAGATAGATAGATAGATAGATAGATAGATAGATAGATAGATAGATAGATAGATAGATAGATAGATAGATAGATAGGCAGATGTAGATAGACAGACAGACAGACAGACAGACAGAGATAGATAGATAGATAGATAGATAGATAGATAGATAGATAGATAGATAGATAGATAGATAGATAGATAGATAGATAGATAGATAGATAGATAGATAGATAGATTACTGCATAGATAGATAGATAGACAGTAAAGACTGTACTTCAGAATGCTCAGTTGAATGCGTGACTTGAGTGTGTGACTCTGAATATACATTTGTCTGAAGTTGTATTCAGTTTAAAGTATAATACTGTTTAAATCCCACTGGGTTAAATCAGTACATATTTACAGATCACCCATTTGAGTCGACTGCGTTTCAAATCAGTTCTGCACACCGAAAAGAATCTTTGCATGTATTCATACGTCTTATTAATAAGGAGCACAAACAGGTACCGTACTGTTCTTTAAGCCGGCAAATTATATTTATTAATAACCGAAGGCTACAGCGAGGATGAGTTAAGGTCCAGGTCTGAAACATTCCCCAGAGAGGAGGAGTTTTACAAGCAGGGCACGTTATTATAAAAAGATATGTTTCAGCCTGATGAGCTGAATATAAGAAAACAGATTACAAATTGGATATCAGGAGCCTTCGGGGACAAAGAATTTAAATACGTCGTGTTTTTCAGAATTGTGTTTTCTTTCCTTCACCCCCTCGTGCAGCCATCATGAATGTATTTATGACTCTCGGTCTATTGGAGGTTTTTTTTTCCCCCTCATTTTTTATTCACACTTTTATTTATTTGTCAGGATATTCTTTTGTAACTTTTGCTCTTCGCAGTGGACCAAAAAAACGTATTCGTCCAATTGCTGTAAATTATTAAACACGTTGCACAGTGAAAACTGTTGAAAAGAAAGAATGAAGACAGATGAGTTCAGAGGGTTCTGTTCATTACTACGAACCACATCAGTGTAACTCGATCTAAACGGTCTTCTTGTTTTTATTGTATTTCATCCAGTTTCTGAAAAAAATAAACATCATAATTTTCCATCACTGACAAGAAAAGAAGCCAGCGATTAAAAAAAAGTCTTACCTTCCTGAGCAAAAGCACCTTTGGGGTTCAGAGACTCACACATCGCACCCAAAGACTCACAAACACCACACTATTACATTAGTACAGTATTTCTACCTAATTCCATTCATGGTTCATGTTGCTGACATTTTACAAAGGTTAAGTTCTCGGCTTGACAGTCACGACCTTGAGGCCTACCGCCCAATAAGGACCCTAAGCGATTGCTTGGTTACGTTGAACTCTGCCTCCATCTGTGCTAAAAGTCAACATTCTCTCAGAAATTAAACTTTCTTTTCTTTTTATGTTAGGTTATACAGTAGTTGTGTTAGGTTCACAGTAGAGGCTGACTCTAACGTCCCACTCCCAAAAAAAAATCCCGTCCCATCCCAATCATGCAAAAAAAAAAAACTGGGGAAAATCCCGTCCCGTCCCAATCCCAGGGGAGTGAATCCCATTCCCTCCCACTCCGTGACCCGCGGGAATCCCGCAAAAATGTCAGCCTCTGGAAGTGAGTCCGACAGTGCCATTTTTCCCCCCAGAGTAGTCGTTGCAGTGTGCGGTGTGAGTTTCGGGTCCGGCGGCTTCTAGAGAGACCACGGATAAGACGCCTTCTCTATTATTGGTGGTTGGCATACCAACTTGGTGCATTACTGCCACCTACTGTCACGGGTGTGTGGAGCACGCCATTCATTTAACCAGAAATACCAAAGCAAACAGATTATATTTTTATTTATATCAAAGGTATATTTGTATATTCCCGGTCCCACCCACTCCCGCTGACATTTTTTCCTGTCCCGTTCCAGTCACGTGATTAATAGTGATTTTGTTTCCCATCCCACGGGATTCCTGCGGGATTCCTGTGACCCTCGGGACCCACTTCCTAGGTTCCTATTAGCATGGCCCCTGCGCATGGATGACACGCAAAATCGTGAAGCGTTACCATATTTTTTTGGGCAAGTCATGGCCTAATGGTTAGAGAGTCTGACTCGTAATCCTAAGGTTGTGAGTTCGAGTCTCGGGCCGGCCACGACTGAGGTGCTCTTGAGCAAGGCACCGAACCCCCCAAATACTTCCCGGGCGCTGCAGCATAAAAAAAAAAAAAAAAAAAGTCTGCCCACTGCTCCGGGTGTGTGTTCACTGCTGTGTATGTGCACTTTGGATGGGTCAAATGCAGAGAACGAATTCTGAGTATGGGTCACCGTACTTAGCCGTATGTCACGTCACTTTCAGGTACATCAGTCATGCGTTAAAATATAAGACACTGAAAACTTTATCCGTTCGCTTTGCACACAAGATAGACATGAAGTAAATGGATTTTAAAGTCACAAACTCATGAGGAATCTGTAGAATACAAAGCCAACGACGGTCTATTATGGCAAACCGTCATCTTGATGGAAGAGCCTTATTACATCAGGGTGCAGAGATGCCTTGTAGCATTTACAATTTTGTGACCCCTTGCAAAAGGTAAAACAGAAGACACTGAAAAAAAAAAATTCTTTTCTGCTTTTGGAGATAAGGAACGCCTGGAAAACACTCCATCATATTCATATAGCCATCGCAGCTAAGTGCAAATGGTCCAGATCTATCAAAATAATGACACCTTTTTGTGGGTTTTAGACATTAGATGGTCAGTCGTTGTCTTAAAACAGTGTGAAAATGCAGCAAACTTGCTGAACACACGATCTGAACCTATTTCTCTCAGCAAAAAACGTGTTCCCTGGGCTTGGCTCATGCACACAGAATTATATTACGGCTATAAATCAAAGCACAACAAAGCCAAATAAACAGGGAACATGTTAAGATTCAGACCAACGCAGCAGCGAATGTCGCCAAAACGTAAACGCAGAGAGAGCAAATCGGAGCACAAGACTATTATGTGGAAGAATAAAACCTATGTACTGTATGTACAAATTGTGTTCAGAAATCTAGCAGGATGTCGTATCCTTTTGGGTTCCGATCAAATTTTATTTTCTTTTAAATCTCAAAAAGATTATAAAAACGTTCATGTACCTCAAAACAACGAGTTATTTTGAGCACGGATATTCATCCACGTCTGACCTTCAGCGAGAAAGACGGCTTTCTGAGCCGATAGCTGTGTACGTCTGATGAACAGCATTAATGAGGTCTTTGACTGAAAATAAATGCTTAGCAAGAATTCGGCTTCATACCTTCATTATCTCTTTACATCAGCAAAGGAAAACAGAGAGGCAGCAGTAACAGAAACTAATCTACTATCAGGGAAGTGGAGGACAATAAAGGGATAGGAGACGTCCACATGATTGACATGGTAAGGAGGCTGGCTTCTGACGAGGAGGTGTGGCTTGAAGTCACAGTGTGCTTTGGTTTGGTTTTAGGAATGTTTTGCCAAGTGTGAAGTATGGAACTGTAATGATGCAGTGGGTGAAGAGCATGACCACGATTTATGTTGAGATCCAAGTGTGTCAGAACTAATTTCACATCAACATTGATCACGTCTTTGCGGTCACTGTGTGTGTGTGTGTGTGTGTGTGTGTGTGTGTGTGTGTGTGTGTGTGTGTGTGTGTGTGAGAGAGAGAGAGAGAGAGAGAGAGAGAGAGAGAGAGAGAGAGAGAGATGGGGGGGGCAGAGAGACAGAGAGAGAGAGAGATGAAGAGGGAGAGAGAGGGATAGATAGATAGATAGATAGATAGATAGATAGATAGATAGATAGATAGATAGATAGATAGATAGATAGATAGATAGATAGATAGAGGAAGAGAGAGAGGGGGGAGAGAGAGACACAGATACTGGAGAGAGGGAGAGAGAGAGAAAGAGAGAGAGAGAGAAAAGAGAGAGACAGAGGAAGATGGAGAGAGTGAGAGATGAAGAGGGATAGATAGATAGATAGATAGATAGATAGATAGATAGATAGATAGATAGATAGATAGATAGATAGATAGAGAGGGGGGAGAGAGACACAGATACTGGAGAGAGGGAGAGAGAGAGAGAGAGAGAGGCACAGAAACATAGGCACAGAAACCTGACAGAAGAAACGGATGGAAAGTGCGATCACAATCAGCCGACGTCCCTCAAAGATAAGAAGGATGGAGTAAACAGTCTGCACCGGCCCTCTCTCTTTCCCTACCTTTGTTTTATTCCCAATCGTCCTTCTGCTTCTCATACCATCTTTATCATCCAGCCATTGTCTCTTATGCACTTTATGTTAGTTTATTATTATTAACAGTCGTAATTAACTACGACTTCCTTGTATTATTTCTTTTGCAATAACATCGTTTATAATAAGGATTAACGGCATGTCGAATTTAAAGTAAGCACTAATAGCTAACTAATGCGCTGTGGTTTAATCACCGGAAAGGTTCTACGAGACTCCAGGATAATAACTGGACATGTTTGTTGCTGGACATTTTACTCCTTATCTGATTTTTATCTGCTGGTGTTTTCCTTTCCTTACAGATAAACTGAGAGTCGTTAAGATAAGAGGTCATGTCAGGAGGTTGTAGTGACCAGAGCGCATGAATCGCCTGTCTATGTCAGTACACCTCGTCTCCTCAGAGGAGACCTAAAAGTGATCGATGTGTTTACTTTTAATTTCATTCAGTGAAATAAACATCGCGGAAGAGGATACGATCGGCATGACGGACGTGACGTCGCACTGAGTGCTGCTGAATCCATCCTCCTGCTCAAAAAAGGAAGTTTAGTTTATTTATTTATTTATTTATTTATTTATTTGCATTTTCTTACTTCGTGCCATGGCTGTTACTCTATGAGATCGTCCTGCATGACATCCTGAGTAGGAAAGGATACTGTGCCATGTTCTGCTTGGGCAACACTTGTAAAATTACTTGGAACAAGAATTCCTGCACTTCCCAATGTTGATGAGTAACACAAACTACCTGGACTTGATGCGTGCCAATAACATGACACACCTACAGTACTATACTATGTGGGGAAGTAATGGACTAATGGTTAGAGAGTTTGTCTCCTAACCCTAAGGTTGTGGGTTCGAGTCTCAGGCCGGCGATAATACGACTGAGGTGCCCCTGAGCAAGGCATCGAACCCCCCCAACTGCTCCCCGGGCGCCGCAGCATAAATGGCAGCCCACTGCTCCGGGTGTGTGTTCATGGTGTGTGTGTGTTCACTGCTGTGTGTGTGTGTGCACTTTGGATGGGTTAAATGCAGAGAACAAATTCTATTCGAGTATGGGTCACCGTACTTAGCCGTATGTCAAGTCACTATAATTCTAGAGCTTGCTAAGTAGTGGACATTTTTATTAGTGTCCAAATCCTGCCACGTGCCTCCACCAACTTCACCCACCAGCTTGATAACTTCTGGCTTGCCTGGAAAACATTTAAGACACAATTTATTTCAGTTTCAATCGACTTTAGGAAGTGGAAGCTAATCTATTGCAGGATTAGGTTTTATTACCGTATCCACACACACGTACATAGAATCACAAAGAGGCTAAATTATACACACAACCACACACACACACACACACACACACACACACACACACACACACACACACACACACACACACACACACACAGAAAAATCATTCAGGAGTGAAACTCCAGTGCAAACTGATTCAGACCGAGAAAGAAATGTTCACGTGTTGAGGGTCAGTGTGTTAGATGTAATATTTTACTCACGTAATGTGGCAAGCAGTAAAGTGCCTGGAGCCAATCAGTACATCTATAAGACACCAGTGTTGCTTTATGGCAGTTCTTCTTTTCTACACTATGTGTGTGTTTTTACGGATTTGTACTTTTTTGGCTTCTAGTGGTACACCAAGGTGCTAAAGTATGTGCTTGTGTGTGTATGTGTGTGTTTGTTTACAGATTTGTTTGCTTAATAAGAAGGTATATTGACTGTATATGGTGAAATTACTTATTAACGCTTTTTGTGTTGCTAAGCTAATAATGCTAATGTTGTTCACCAGGGCTCTCAAGTTTTGAAGACAGGCAAGAGTGACATTTCCAACCCCACAGCAAACCCATGTATGTGTGTGTGTGTGTGAGAGAGAGAGAGTGTGTGTGTGTGTGTGTGTGTGTGTGTGTGAGAGAGAGAGAGAGAGAGAGAGAGAGAGAGAGAGAGAGAGAGAGAGAGAGAGAGAGAGAGAGAGAGATTATGACTGGTGGTGTTTAATGTAAGTGTTTGTTGCTTTTTTAGAGTCCTTTATCATTTGTAATGTTGCTCCCATATAAAACAGTTCAGCACAAGCCCAGACATTTTTAGGGTCATGATTGAGGACAATGTCCCGTCCAGAGACAAGCTGTTTCGTGTTGAGGTTTTGTTCAAACCGAACATCGAAAAAAGCCTCTCTAATGAATGTTTTTTTTTTTTTTCATTGGTTATTGTGTTAAATCTTACCCAGATACAATAGTGCTATTTTCTGATTGGCTGTTGTGTAGCCTCTTTTTGTTGATTGGCTGATTGGATAAGTGTCAGGCTCGACTAAGAACTCCAGGGGAGACGCGCTTGATTCCTGCCCGGTTCCATACAGACAGCGGTGCGGACTGATACGTTTTGGGAGCCGCGGCGTATTAAATATATGATAAATAGTCGAAAAGTTTTTCTGTGTGAGAAATACGATGTGTGGCGGGAGAGCAGGAGAAAAGTCCCAAATGCGTGACTGTCACTCTCAATGCGTGACACTTCACAGCCCTGTGTTCACAATAAATGGATGTAAGTACAGTACTTATCAATTAAATCTATTCTAATGATATCAGGCCAACTGATGTCTACTAGCTTGCATTAGTTAGAAAGTCTAGGCATGAAATGACAGCATGTTAAAGATCAGAATTACTAACCAACAAATGGCACATATAGAGATACACCTTTATTATGGATTATATCATTTAACCATTCAACTAACGCTCTGTGCATGTGGAACTGTGTGTGTGTGTGTGTGTGTGTGTGTGTGTGTGTGTGTGTGTGTGTGTGTGTGTGTGTGTGTGTGTATCTGTGTTGGTCAAGGTAAAGCCCCTGTGTTTCCTATAATAAGTCATTTTTTCAGACTTTATTTTTGAACCCCGTTCGTTTTAATATTAAGATTTGCTTTAACGATTCTGGCTTGACCTTTAATGAGCATTGTATAACTCTTTAGCTGTGCTGCCTTTCCGTTACATTAAATTTTAAAAAGTTCTCTTGATTTAATTTAGATGACTATGTGGATCGTAGGAAGAAAATCAATTAAAACCAATTATCTAAGAAATGTAAATGTTGTACAACAGTTTCAAATGGGACGACTTTTAGTGCAGGGATTTTAATTTAAAGTTTGGAAACATCTGAATTGCTGCTTAAACTAGGAATGCTAAAATACAGTGAGTGAAAAGTTTACCTGCTTTACACGTTTCAGTCTTGTGTATTATGT
Source organism: Tachysurus fulvidraco (assembly GCF_022655615.1). Classification (NCBI taxonomy): domain Eukaryota; kingdom Metazoa; phylum Chordata; class Actinopteri; order Siluriformes; family Bagridae; genus Tachysurus; species Tachysurus fulvidraco. Next base: position 19,025,226 of record NC_062532.1, on the reverse strand, counting down.
GCAGTGGTGTCCCCTAACGTCCTCTAGTCACTGGCTATGCACAGTAGGGGGACGTCATCTGTGGACGCAGAGGAGGTGGGTTGAAGAACCAGGTGTAGTGATGATTCTCATCTTGTGTCTGAAACATAATGGTGGGACAAGTGGTTAAAGCTCTGGGTTGTTAGTCAGGGGTGTTGACCGTCTGTCCTCTGACCACAACTAACAAAGCTGGGATGTGTGAAAAAATTAGATTCTGCTGTGATGTAATGTACGTATGGCAATAATGACAACATTATGACATTTATGACAAGCCTTGGAAATATCGGTAATTCAAGTCACTTTTATTGCCACATCACCACAGCACATGTGCCTTGGTGAGTGAAATTCTTGGGAGCGAGCTCCAGAAATTACAGAATCAATTTACATACAGGTGAAAATGTGAAAATGTGCAATATGCTCATACATAGTCAGTACACACAGTGTTCTATTAGACATACTTACAATAGGACTACACATTATATGTATATATGTATAATGCAGTGTGTATGTATAGTCCAGTATGTATAATGCAGTGTGTATGTATAGTCCAGTGTGTATAAATGCAGTGTGTATGTATAGTCCAGTGTGTATAATGCAGTGTATGTATAGTCCAGTGTGTATAATGCAGTGTGTATGTATAGTCCAGTGTGTATAAATGCAGTGTGTATGTATAGTCCAGTGTGTATAAATGCAGTGTGTATGTATAGTCCAGTGTGTATAAATGCAGTGTGTATGTATAGTCCAGTGTGTATAAATGCAGTGTGTATGTATAGTCCAGTGTGTATAAATGCAGTGTGTATGTATAGTCCAGTGTGTATAAATGCAGTGTGTATGTATAGTCCAGTGTGTATAAATGCAGTGTGTATGTATATTCCAGTGTGTATGAATGCAGTGTGTATGTATAGTCCAGTGTGTATAAATGCAGAGTGTATGTATAGTCCAGTGTGTATAAATGCAGAGTGTATGTATAGTCCAGTGTGTATAATGCAGTGTGTATGTATAGTCCAGTGTGTATAATGCAGTGTGTATGTATAGTCCAGTGTGTATAAATGCAGTGTGTATGTATAGTCCAGTGTGTATAAATGCAGTGTGTATGTATACTCCAGTGTGTATAAATGCAGTGTGTATGTATAGTCCAGTGTGTATAAATGCAGTGTGTATGTATAGGCCTCGTGTGTTTATAAATGCAGTGTGTATGTATAGTCCAGTGTGTATAAATGCAGTGTGTACATTATGTATATTCCAGTGTGTATAAATGCAGTGTGTATGTATAGTCTAGTGTGTATAAATGCAGTGTGTATGTATAGTCCAGTGTGTATAAATGCAGTGTGTATGTATAGTCCAGTGTGTATAAATGCAGTGTGTATGTATAGTCCAGTGTGTATGAATGCAGTGTGTATGTATAGTCCAGTGTGTATAAATGCAGTGTGTATGTATACTCCAGTGTGTATGAATGCAGTGTGTATAATGTGTATGTATAGTCCAGTGTGTATGAATGCAGTGTGTATGTATAGTCCAGTGTGTATAAATGCAGAGTGTATGTATAGTCCAGTGTGTATAATGCAGTGTGTATGTATAGTCCAGTGTGTATAAATGCAGTGTGTATGTATAGTCCAGTGTGTATAATGCAGTGTGTATGTATAGTCCAGTGTGTATAAATGCAGTGTGTATGTATACTCCAGTGTGTATGAATGCAGTGTGTATGTATAGTCCAGTGTGTATAATGCAGTGTGTATGTATAGTCCAGTGTGTATAATGCAGTGTGTATGTATACTCCAGTGTGTATGAATGCAGTGTGTATGTATAGTCCAGTGTGTATAAATGCAGTGTGTATGTATAGTCCAGTGTGTATAATGCAGTGTGTATGTATAGTCCAGTGTGTATAAATGCAGTGTGTATGTATAGTCCAGTGTGTATAATGCAGTGTGTATGTATAGTCCAGTGTGTATAAATGCAGTGTGTATGTATAGTCCAGTGTGTATAAATGCAGTGTGTATGTATACTCCAGTGTGTATAAATGCAGTGTGTATGTATAGTCCAGTGTGTATAAATGCAGTGTGTATGTATAGGCCTCGTGTGTTTATAAATGCAGTGTGTATGTATAGTCCAGTGTGTATAAATGCAGTGTGTACATTATGTATATTCCAGTGTGTATAAATGCAGTGTGTATGTATAGTCTAGTGTGTATAAATGCAGTGTGTATGTATAGTCCAGTGTGTATAAATGCAGTGTGTATGTATAGTCCAGTGTGTATAAATGCAGTGTGTACAGTATGTATAGTCCAGTGTGTATAAATGCAGTGTGTATGTATAGTCTAGTGTGTATAAATGCAGTGTGTACAGTATGTATAGTCCAGTGTGTATAAATGCAGTGTGTATGTATAGTCCAGTGTTGAGCTGTCAAAGCTAAAGTGCAGTGTGTGGCATACCATATTGTGGAAAGGTAGTGTGTATTATTTCAGGTAAATAGACCTTGGAGAATAGACTGATCCGCAAACCTCCGCCGGTCTCCTTAGTCTTACCGGTGCATTACTGGGCCATTTTTTGCTTTAGCTTTGCTGTGTACATTTCACAGTGCAGTATGTCTGTTTTTCACCAACAATCCAGTTTCATCACATACAGTATAACGTAAGGCATAATTGTCTAGCTAAGTTTAGCGATCGGTTATCAGTGAGAAGTTCTATGCATAGTTGAGTTTATGTTCCCAGATACTTGTCTATTTCGGTCCTGCTGTTCTGATCGTGACACAAAAATATCACAGCATAGCAACTGGAAAAGGTCACGATAAGTGATGTGAGAAATAAAACTTTCCACCTACAGAATATCAAGGCAATCTTGTACAAGAAACAGCGAGCCGGATGCACTAAACTATCTGGAATTGTGCTTGATCTAAAAAGAACTTTCTGGATTTTAGTCACCATTATGGGAGATTTTTCATTAGGTTTGTTTAGTTGTTTGAATTAGTTTTAATATGACAGTCAGATGATTGAGGAAGTAGTTCATGAGTATAAAACATTCTTATTTAGAAGAAGACTCCTTTAATTTTTTATTTTTTTTTTTGTCATATAGCCATTTTTTCTCTCTCCTTGTGTTGGAGGTTGGGGTCAGAGCCAAGGGTCAGCTACGATACAGCGCCCCCTGGAGCAGAAAGGATAAGGGCCTTACTTACTTGGCAGAGCTGGGGCATGAACCCTGATCCCTTAATCAACAACCCAGAGTCTTAAAACCTTGAGCTATAACTGCCCCATATTTGGCGCAAGGTCTGCATTATTTCAGTCTTCCCATATGTCCCTGCTCTGCATTCACAGACACAATGCATAACGAATTAAGGTATCGTCACTGAAATGGCCAATGAACATAAAGACAGAGAGATAAACTTAATGAACAAGAATTTTATCTGAATGTCTAAGCATTTTTTGTGTAGAATGTGTGGTGGAAATTTCTAAACTAAAGATGTTTGTAAGGCCTTGTCCTTCTATGCTTTTACCTTGTAGCGGTTGTGGCTAGAAACTGTCATTGCCAGCGGTTGTTTTCTTATATTATGACAGGGGATGTAGGGACTGGAGATGAGTTGTCGGGAATTATTCATAAACAACATCCAGTAAACCTTCCAGTAGGTCTTCCAGCAGACCTTAAGCCCGGTCCAGATTAGCTTGATCAGGGGATCAAGAACATGCGGTGATTTTGAGCCAATGATTGATGATGCTTTGCTTTTACATATCTTCTTTGTTTAAGTTCTGTCTATAAAATCTTGATGTAATCAACAGGGCTGTCAAGTGTCACACATTCAGAGTGACATGCAGAAAAACTTTTGGCTATTTATCATATATTTAATACGCCGCAGCTCCCAAAACGTATCATTCTGCACCGCTGTCTCTATGGAACCGAGCAGGAATCAAGCGCGTCTCCCCTGGAGTTCTTAGTCCAGCCTGACACTTATCAGCCAATCAAAAAAAAATAAATAAATAAAAAAAAGCCTACACAACAGCCAATCATAAAATAGCACTATTGTATCTGGGTAAGATTTAATGCAATAATCAATGAAAAAAAAAAAAACATTCATTAGAGAGGGTATTTTCGATGGTCTGTTTGAACAAAACCTCAACACAAATCAGCTTGTCTCTGGACGGGACATTGTCCTCAATCATAACCCTAAAAATGGAGACCCTAAAGTCTCCCCTCTCTGGTTATTTCAACTCAAGTACGAGTCAAGTCTCAAGTCATGAATATCAAGTCAAAGTCAAGTCGTTTTGTTTTTAAATATTTGTCTCTCAAGTCTCAAATTTGCGACTTAGGTCTGACTCGAGTCAAGTCCTATGACTCGAGTCACCCATCTCTGATCAACACTGAGTTTAAGCCTGTCATATACTTTAATCAGTCTTTCTGCCCTGTTACTACTCTCACACACACGTTAAACCAGCTCTGTATGTGGGCTATTAGTGTAGGTATCGTTTTACTCCTTGGACTGAGCTCATTGTAGGCGAGGGCCAGAAGGAGAGACGAATTCTCCTCCCCATGTTTACGACTCCATCTTTCAGAGTTCAGAAGTTATGATCTGGCTCGCCAAGCAAACTTCATCGTGTATCTTTAGCCTCTGATAGAATATTTGGGTGTTTGGGTGTTTTATTCTCTTCGTAATATAGCAATGAATATTCACTTTAGCCAGCCAATTTCTGTAGATTTAACAGCTACGGAAGTATAATTTATTTTATAACAAAATATAAAATAAAATAAAACGCTCTGGGATCTTATGCCCAGGTGCGAGTGGTATAAGATAATGGTGGTTTTAGTGTCAGTGATTTTCGGTAGACTTTTAAGATTATTACTTGTCAGACCGTATGAGAGGATTCCGATAAAATCTTGGCTCGGTTCTCCGTCAGATAAGAACATTATATCAGATTATACAGTATGATGAAGATCCTCAAACGATAGACCTGTGATTGGAGGACATCATTACATTCTACTTATGACATCGATCATTGCAATTCAGCTCAGACTTGTGTACAGAGAAGCAAGAAGATACTTCAGGTTAGATGGTTTGCCTGGAGGAGAGACACGAGGAGAAGTGCAGGTCAGTTTATTAGGTACAGTTAGAGCAAACAATACAGAAGTACTTTAGGAATAGAACTGATTCATCAACAGGATTAGCCTAGTGGTTAAGGTGTTGGGTTACCAATCGGAAGGTCATGAGTTCGATCCCAGGTCCACCAAGCTGCCACTGAGCAAGGCCCTTAACCCTCAATTGCTCAGCTGTATAAAATGAGATAATGTAAGTCGCTCTGGCTGATGGCGTCTGCCAAAATGCTGTGAATGTGAATAGGGACAAAGTAGGAATAAAACAGGATACGTAGTACAAAGGCAGGCTCGATAACATCAGAGGAACAAAGAGCAGAATGATTATTTTTCAGAGAACAAATAAACAGAGACAAACGCAAGATGACAATTAAACAGTTAAAAAGGCGGTGACTATACTGTAAGTGAAGGAATGCAGATTGAAGGCTTGTAGATAATGGTGAACTGTGGGATATAGATTGGAGGGATAGACGGATGGACGGACGGACGGATGGATGGATGGATTACAGCACAGTGAAATTCTTTCTTCGCATATCCCAACTTTGGAAATTAGGGTCAGAGTACAGGGTCATGATACAGCACCCTTGGGGCAGAGATGGTTAGAGGGTTTAAGGGCCTTGCTCAAGCTTGGCAGTTCTGGGGCTTGAACCTCAATCCTCCAATCAACAACCCAAACTTGAGCCACGACCACACCAAGGTTTTTGCATATCTCAGCTTATTAAGAAGCTGGGGTCAGAGCGCAGAGTTAGGAATTACAGTATGTGTCACTTCTGAAGCAGTTAGCATTAGGGGCCTTACTCAGGGGTCCAGCAATATCAGCTTGGCAGTTCAGAGTCTAAATCCCAGACCTTCCTATGGGAGACCCAGCACCTTAACCACTGAGCCAGCATTTACTCTAAAAATCTAAAAATAAACATAATGTTTGCAAGAATTTTTTTTTCTATCTAAATAATATGCATGATAGCTTACAGCTATATGATTAGCTGGGAATGTACAATTTTAAATGATAGCTAGCTTAAACATTTGTAGCCATCCCATGGGATGAGTTTCGCATCATCCTACTACACCAAAATTATACAGTGTAAAGAAAACAAGAAAATAACTGATATTTAATTCATTTGGTCACATTCATTCATTCATTCATTCATTCATTCATTTTCTACCGCTTATCCGAACTACCTCGGGTCACGGGGAGCCTGTGTCTCAGGTGTCATCGGGCATCGAGGCAGGATACACCCTGGACGGAGTGCCAACCCATCACAGGGCACACACACACTCTCATTCACTCACACTCTCACACACTACGGACAATTTTCCAGAGATGCCAATCAACCTACCATGCATGTCTTTGGACCGGGGGAGGAAACTGGAGTAACTGGACTTGTTTACTTTTTCTGCCATCTGTAGCTGAGAAAGTCAACAGACCGGCTGACGTTGAACCCGCAGCTAACACACAGGCGTTGGGATTTCATTTTATATCTTAGGTTCTATTTGTATAATGAAAATGCAGGATCTAGATCATCAGTATGCAGACTAGCGGCTAGAACGAACACTACGTTTAAGAATGATGACCAAGCAACAGCAGGCTGAACACTAATTAATAAGATGTCCACAAACTCGAATCCGTTATCCGCATATTTTCCGATTTAGAAAACTCTGTAAACTTTACGTTAAGCTCGCGTGCTAATTAATCTTTATTTTTTCCCCAAAATCCTCAAGCATATTTTATTCCAGATCTTCGAGCAATACGTTTATTTTTAGTCATCGCCTCGGTCAATCCTACAGTAGGAATACCGGAAAGACTCTAGTTTTGTGCTGGATTTTCAAACCTAAGACGAATTTGTTTAAAAAAAAAAATCTTCGAAAACACTCGACCTTATCGAAAACGCTGTGCTGTCGTTTTCTCTATTTAAAATATTATAGGATTAGAATTTACACAGATTTTTAGCTGCTGGAGTTATAAACACTTGATGCATCTCACAGAGCAGAAGTGCCTTTGATATCACCATTTACTTTGAACATTTGTGTGGGGAGGTTTAGTGGTTAGCACGTTCGCCTCACACCTCCAGGGTTGGGGGTTCGATTCCCACCTCCGCCTTGTGTGTGTGTGTGGAGTTTGCATGTTCTCCCCGTGCCTCGGGGGTTTCCTCCGGGTACTCCGGTTTCCTCCCCCGGTCCAAAGACATGCCTGGTAGGTTGATTGGCATCTCTGGGAAATTGTCCATAGTGTGTGAGTGTGTGAGTGAATGAGAGTGTGTGTGCCCTGTGATGGGTCGGCACTCCGTCCAGGGTGTATCCTGCCTCGATGCCCGATGACGCCTGAGATCGAGGCTCCCCGTGACCCGAGGTAGTTCGGATAAGCGGTAGAAAATGTATGAATTTTTTGTGTGGGGGTAAAAAAAGGATAAGTTTTTTTGCTTTTTTTTTGGAATCTTTTAATAAAACTATCGCTCCTAAGAGTCTAGGGATAAAACAGAAATATAAAAATACAAATTTTGAAAGTCTAATATTTGCGTACTAATATTTCTGGAGGGGAAGATGTTAGCTTTTATACAGTACAGGCTTATGAAGAGGTAGGCTTTTTTTTTTTTTTTTTTTTTAATATCACATCCATTTGTGAGCTTTCAAATCACCTGGAAATGAATCTGTAGCTTTAAAAACGTTCACCTTGGCCTTTCTGACCTGTTATGATTCATCCATAAGCTCCTCTCTGCTCTTTTTTATTACTTGTTTATCCCTTGCTGTGTCCCTGGCATCTTTTCTGCTCTGTTTCTCCCTTTCTGCAGTGCTGCAGTATGTGTACAGACCGGTAAAAGCGCTGATGCTACTTTTGCTGTAAAACGACAGCGCTCGACTCTCGTCGCCGAACTTCCCGTCTGTTTCCCAGGTCTCATGATCCTGCAGATGCTCGCATTCTTACACAAATCTGAAGTCTGCCACGAAGCCACTAAACTGCGTTTTGTATCTGTGCTCCGAGGTCAGATTTGTGGACATGCATTGAAACCTTAAGCATTGTGTTAAATCACACCTTGGGAATGCGATTCAGAAAGGTTCTCCTTTTTTAACTGCACCACGCAAAGAATAATCTGCTGATCTAATGCCATCGTCACATCCACAAAAGCCCCCGGAGCTCTCATTACCACGCTCGAGCATTAAATAGTGAGGTGCAATCAGTCAACTTTAGAACCTCTTAGAATTTACTGAGCACTTGCATCATTTTCTGAGAAGTGCGTGTTGCTCCGAGGCTAATAGGAATCCGTCTTCGGTCTCTCCGGCTAATGTGTTTTCTGCCTTTGATTCAGAGATGCTGTGCAGAAGCAGAGCAGTAAGAAGGAGCGATATTTCCTTACCTTCTCATGGACAAAACTATAGGATAGATTATGAATCTATTAGACATCCTACTGGGCAAGTGGAAGCTTTAACGCGCTGGACTTTTCCATGTTTTGATGGATAACTAGTAGGGTTGCAAAATTCCAGGTTTTTTTCAAGGCTGGAAACTTTCCATGGGAATTTACGGGAATGTAAGGGAATTAACAGGAATATATGGGAATTAATGGGAATATATGGAAATAAACTGGGAATTAAAATATATATATATATTGTTTAAAACAACAAGATTCAATGCAATTTAAGTTGAATTTGTACCCTGCATTCCTCGGTCCACTCGGACTCAGCTGAGGTGGCTCGGGCATCTGTTCCGAATGCCTCCTGGACGCCTCCCTGGGGAGGTGTTCCAGGCATGTCCAACTGGGAGGAGGAACCGGGGAAGACCTAGGACACGCTGAAGGGACTATGTCTCTCGGCTGGCCTGGGAATGCCTCGGTATTCCCCCGGAAGCACTGGAGGAAGTGTCTGGGGAGAGGGAAGTCTGGGCGTCCCTGCTTAGACTGCTGCCCCCACGACCTGGCCCCGGATAAGCGGTAGAAAATGGATGGATGCATTTCCTCTGTCACTTGCACACAGCACACAGCTTACTGGAGGGCCATTAAGGCCAAAACCCTGCATTCTTTCATAACATGCACAGTAACACTATATTTTAGGGTCATTTAACTAGTTGCTTATTGGCATGAATATTAATAGAATATTGGCTATTTATTAGTACTTATTAAGCACATATTAATGCCTGTCACAACCAGAGGTGGAAGGAGACAGACCCGTATGCAGGATAGCTTCAAATGAAAGGGGTTTAATAAATAATGAAGACAAAGACATAAAAGACGATAACTAAACAATACAAATGACGACACTTAACAACGACTAGACATGACGAAGGGTAACATAACTAATGAAAGGACTTTTTTTTTTTAGAAGGACAAAGGGTGGGGGATGTTTTCATATTACAGCAGTCATAGGGAAATATGTTTATTATAATTATTTATGTGTATTATGTTTGTTACAAGCATGATAATGTTTATTATGCTTTTGTGTTACTCAATGAAATAATCAATTCAAGTTCTACTTACAATTAAATCTGTATCACCTTGCATGCGTGTCTGCTTATGACCAAACAAAATGTTTATTTCTGTTTGTATATGATATAGTTTATATACATTTCCCTATATTTCCAAATAATTTCCATAAATTCCCGTAAAGTTTCCAATTTTGGAATATTTGCAGAATTATTAAGCTTCGCTTTAGTTCTGGCAGGCCACGTCATAAAGCGTGCATCAGCTGTTAATCAGCAGTCCACGACGCACACCAATCCGGTTACATCATCCTTTCTCATTATCTCTCTCTCTCTCTCTCTCTCTCTCTCTCTCTCTCTCTCTCTCTCTCTCTCCCTCCCTCTCACACACACACTCTTTGTATATATATCTGTCTGTATATGTATAAGCTGTCTATCAGTTTCTCTACTGTATCTATGTACTGTGTCTATCAGTTTCTCTACTGTGACTACGCTTTCTAGCGTGTCGCTGCTGCTGCGACTTAAACTCCCTCCTCCATCCCCGACTCCACCATGCCGGAACCCGCGTTCGTGGTACCAGTTTACGTCTTAAATCTCCAATCATTTTCTCTCTCTCTCCCTCTCTCTAATTATTTTATTTATTTATCTATTTATTCATTTATTATTTGCAAAAAAAAAAAATAAAAAAACTCTACGCATGATCAATGGTGCTGTTGGGGGGGTGGTGGTGGTGGTGTCTATTCTATTTTCTAGTGCTGCTCACCCCGCTCTGTCCCTGCATGCACACGGACGGGCGCGCGGATTCCTGCCCCAAACAGAACCATACCGCCAAACACTAACTGTATGCTGTAAGTTCCGGTGGAAAGTTTCCAGGAAATTTACCGGAAACTTTCCGCCCCTTTGCAACCCTAATAACTAGGCTAAATAATGATAGCTTAGGAACAGAGTAGGTTGGTGCAGTAATTCAAACTAATCTTGAAGGCACATCATCATCATCATCATCATCATCATCATCTCAGGTTACTGTGTTGTCAGTCTCTCTAATGAAAGAATAGTAAAAGACCGAATAAGTAATACACACAGAACAAGAATAAACCCAATGAATCATGAATCATGACTTAATCCCAGACATTTTCCCAAACAAACACGGTTGTTGGTTGAAGAAGCACAATGCAGCCACTACGCCCGAGTCGTCACTCACCACCACTTTTTCCCCAGAGCAGTGTTATTGCTGATGAGCTGTGGGTGGGGTCTGAAGGCAGAAATCAGCCGAGAGCTACTTCACATTTCACAGCAATCACAGCCAAAAGCTGGTGGGGCCACAAGGCAACGATGGTGTATAAAGATCTGTCAGTGTTACTCAGGGTTAGTGTGTACACCGCCCCCTAGTGGCTGTGATGAGTATCTGTGAAAGGTATCTGTAACTAGAATGAGTACGAACACCGAAGCTTCTGTCGCTCAGTGCAGTCGCATGCAGTGGATTAATTTCTACACTTGCAGTTGACTTCATGTTATGGTCCTTCCGTTCCGTCTCATGTCATCTCCAGGATGATTAGTTTGTTATAAGAGTGGAGAAGCGGGAGGAGGGAGGGAGGGAGGGAGGTCGGGGCGGGTAAGGGCAGGAAGGGAGCGCGGGGCGGAAGGGAGGGAGGGAGGGCAGGGAGGGGCGGAGGGAGGGAGGGAGGAGGGAGGGAGGAGGGCGGGAGGGAGGGAGGGAGGAAGGATGGAGGAGGGGAGGAGGGAGGAAGGGAGGAGGGGAGGAAGGAGGGAGGGAGGGAGGGAGGGATGGAGGGAGGGAGGGAGGGGAGGAAGGGAGGGAGTGAGGGAGGGAGGGAGGGAGGGAGGGAGGGAGGGGAGGGAGGGAGGGAGGGAGGGGGAGGGAGGAAGGGGGAGGAGGGAGGAGGGAGGAGGGAGGAGGGAGGAGGAAGGAGGGAGGAGGAAGGGAGGAGGGGAGGAGGGAGGGAGGGAGGGAGGGAGGGAGGGAGGGGAGGGAGGGAGGGAGGGGAGGAAGGGAGGGAGGGAGGGAGGGAGGGAGGGGGAAGGGAGGGAAGGGGGAGGAGGGAAGGGGGAGGGAGGGAGGGAGGGAGGGAGGGAGGGAGGGAGGGAGGGAGGAGGGAGGAAGGAGGGAAGGAGGGAGGAGGGGAGGAGGGAGGAAGGGAGGAGGGGAGGGAAGGAGGGAGGGAGGGAGGGAGGGAGGGGAGGGAGGGCGGGAGGAAGGGAGGGAGGGAGGGCAGGAGGGAGGGAGGGAGGGGAGGAAGGGCGGGAGGGGAGGGAGGGAGGGAGGGAGGAGGGAGGGAGGGAGGGAGGGAGGGGCAGGGAGGAGGGGGAGGAGGGAGGGAGGGAGGGAAGGGAGGGAGGAGGGAGGGAGGGAGGGAGGGAGGGCGGGCAGGGGAGGGAGGAAGGGAGGAGGGGCGAAGGGAGGGAGGGAGGGAGGGAGGCGGGAGGGAGGGAGGGGAGGAAGGGAGTGAGGGAGGGAGGGAGGGAGGGAGGGAGGGAGGGAGGGAGGGGGAGGGAGGGAAGGGGGGAGGGAGGGAAGGGGAGGGACGGGAGGGAGGGAGGTGAGGGAGGGAGGGAGGGAGGGAGGGAAGGAGGGAGGAGGGGAGGAGGGAGCAAGGGAGGAGGGGAGGGAAGGAGGAGGGAGGAGGGAGGGCGGGAGGGAGGGAGGGGAGGAAGGGAGGGATGGAGGGAGGGAGGGAAGGGGAGCGAGGGAGGGAAGGGAGGGCGGGATGGAGGGAGGGCGGGAGGGAGGGAGGTGCGGGAGGATTTCTTTTCTTTCTTCCTTTCTTATTTTCTCCTTTCTTTCTTTCTTTCTTTCTTTCTTTCTTTCTTTCTTTCTTTCTTTCTTTTCTTCATTTCTTTCTTTCTTTCTTTCTTTCTTTCTTTCTTTCTTTCTTTCTTTTTCTTTCTTTCATTTTTCTTCTTTCTTTCTTTCTTTCTTTCTTTCTTTCTTTCTTTCTTTCTTTCTTTCTTTCTTTCTTTCTTCTTTTCTTTCTTCCTTTCTTATTTTCTTCTTTCTTTCTTTCTTTCTTTCTTTCTTTCTTTCTTTCTTTCTTTCTTTCTTTCTTTCTTTCTTTCTCATTCTTCAAGCACCTTTTTTTATGAGTCCGATGAGTCAGACCGTGTAACCGTGATGTTCTGGTGCTGCCATTTTTCATTAGCATCATTACAGACACATACTGTAAACTTTACTATCACGCACCGCCATCCAAACAAATCAACTGCTCAGCTATTAAAAAGAAACAAAATATATATCAGATGTCGTCTACACAGAAGGAAGCGAACGGGTTCCGATGAGCACGAGCCGTAGTGAGAAGGAATCATCCCCATGCTCCTTACGCAATACCTGGTGTTTGGTTCAAACCACACTTGCAGCTTGTCCTACATAACAAACACACAGTGAATGTAGCACATTGGAGTATCTGCTCGGAGGAGATATTTTATTTATAACTGCTGGAAGGAGTGAGGAAAGCTTTACTATGGGTTACAAAAGCATTCTGACTTAAACATTGCCTTCCAGCGATACCAGCTTTCAGAACTGCACATATGCACCATCCACTCAATAACCTTTTTATTTCATTTCTTTTCTTTTCTATTACTTTTAAAAATAAAGACGTCCTTTCAACCCGAGATACTGACAGTTCCTGCCTGTGTGAAGTTTCAGCATGGGTTTCATCTGGGTTCTCTGTTTTTTTTCCCCACCTTCTTAAAACATGCCAGCAGGTCAATGTGTGTGTGTGTGTGTGTGTGTGTGTGTGTGTGTGTGTGTGTGTGTGTGTGTGTGTGTGTGTGTGTGTGTGTGTGTGTGTGTGCCTGTTTTTGTGTGTGAACGTGACGTGACATACAGCTAAGTACGGCGACCCAGACTCAGAATTTGTTCTCTGCGTTTAACCCATCCAAAGTGCACATTCACACAGCAGTGAACACACACACACACACACACAACATGAACACACACCCGGAGCAGTGGGCACCCATGTATGCCGCAGCGCCCGGAGAGCAGTTGGGGGGGTTCGGTGCCTTGCTCAAGGGCATCTCAGTCGTGGCCGGCCTGAGACTCAAACCCACAACCTTAGGGTTAGGGTTAGTGTGTGTGTGTGTTTGTGTGTATGTGTGTGTGTGTGTGTGTGTGTGTGTGTGTGTGTGTGTGTGTGTGTGTTAACACATTAATCTCGAGCAAGCTTTCTTTCATGGGACATGATTTCACTTACAGATACATACAGAACATGTCACTTCTCATTTCTTGGCTTTCATAGCAGAGATCAGTTTTGTGTACAAATTGTCAGCACCAATAGTGTGTGTGTGTGTGTGTGTGTGTGTGTGTGTGTGTGTGTGTGTGTGTGTGTGTTGTTTTTCTGTAGCATGCTGAACACACAGTTATCTTCAGGGATTATTACTGCTTTCCAGTTTGTACATTTACTCAATTGAGGGAGAAAACACGTATCACATGAGGCGCTCTATATCACAAAACAAAAATAATGCAAATTCTAACCTCTATATTTATGTGGATGTGTGTAATTCGCACGTGGATGTGTGTAATTCGCACGTGGATGTGTGTAATTCGCACGTGGATGTGTGTAATTCGCACGCGGTTGCCGTCGTGTTATGGCACCAAATTCAGCTTTAATCACATGTGAATTGTAAGTTATGGCTCCAATAGTTTGTTCTGTGCATCGTGTTTATTTATTTAGTGTTTTTTTTTCTATCCACACAATTAGGTTAACCCTCCTCTTGTTCTACAGCAAGACTAAACACACAGCTCTAGGAAATGTTCAGCAAGTCTGCACGTTAGTTTGTGTAATGTATAACCTAAAGCACAAACTGAAATACAAAAGAGATTGCAAGTAAAACTTGGCTGAAACATTGAGACAATAACGTCCCCATTATTTGTTCAATCGCTCAGTTTCAGGAATTTCTGTATCCTGCTCAGAGTCACGGTGCACCAGAGTTTATCCTGGTAACGCTGGGTTATGGGTCATGAATACACACTCATCCACATCTAGAGGTTATTAAATAATTTATTTATTTATCAAACAAACGAATGCATAATAAATAATAAATAAATAAACAAATAAATAACATAAATAAATGCATACATACATAAATATACACACATACATACATACATACATACATACATACATACATACATACATGCGCGCACGTGCACACACACACACACACACACACACACATATATATATGCATACATACATAAATATACACATACACTCACACACACACATATGCATACATACATAAATATACACATACACTCACACACACACATATGCATACATACATAAATACACACACACATAAATGCATACATGTGCACACACACACACACACACTCACACACACACATATGCATACATACATAGATATACACACACACACACACATACATACATACATACATACATGCGCGCACACACACACACACACACACACACACACACACACATACACACATGCATATACAAACACACACACACACACACACACAAACATGCACTAAGTCATTTGCTTCAATTTTATTTGAATAGAATTAAGAATTGAATTAAATAAAATATCCATATTTTCCTTCGGTCAATATCTTAGCAAATTTGGGAGCCTGTGTTATTTTCAGTAAACATGTGACACAACAAACTCATCAGTGTGATGAATTACACCAGTAGATTTTGGCAGTTGGAATGAGGAAATGATGAAAGGCATTTTCGTGGCATAAAGATCAAGCCCCCTGTATCTCTAGTGTACACGATTCCCTCAAAAACGAAGGTGGATTAAATCCTAAACCTGCAGACTGCAGACATGTTCCAGTTCCTAACCTCTAAAGATTGTGTTGTGGTGTGAAAGCTCTGCATTCCCATTCTGTCATATCGAGAGATACAGTAGAGAAACTGATAGACAGCTTTATATACAAAGAGAGAGAGAGAGAGAGAGAGAGAGAGAGAGAGAGAGAGAGAGAGAGAGAGAGAGAGATAATGAGAAAGAAAAGCATCCAGACTGACATGTTCACGGTTTCAGGTAGGTGAAGAACGCTGAGAACATGACACATAAGTGGGAAGGTGAGACAGCGCTAATCCGTACGCCTATGATCAGCGAGCTGAAGAAACGACAGAGCAATCTTCCTCCTGCCTGTTGCTGTCTCTGTAGAGAACAGAGTGACAGGTGCATTATGGGTCGCCGTGGGTGGCACCATCCAAGACGAGGAGGGCGGATGATGATAGATGACACCTTCAGAAATAAGCGCAGTCTCCCTCTGTCTTCCTGATTCCTCCATGCAAATAAACAAACACAGATGGAACATCTCTAAATGTTTTCCTAAAGCGCCGCACGTCTCCTTTAGCAGCAGAAATCAGAAAGACGCTACAACTGAATGGACACGATGCTTCATGAAACCTAAGAAAATGAAAAAGATTCTAAACTATATTACATTACATCACATCTTCCTGCTCCAGCGCTACTGAGTTCTCCATTCCGATTGGTCAGATGTCGATTCAGTCCGTCAGTCCTTTCTATATTAACAACTGACATTATGACTTGTATGATGGATCCTTTCTGAATGTTTTCTATGAGATGTTTATTTATTTATGTTTTCATGACCTCCAGGATCAGGGCTTTGTAACAGTTAGCAGTAAATCTGTACATTTTCTGATACGCTTTCAATATCGACAGCATTCATGTTTACAGCTTTTATGGAGCTTTCACTCTACACTCTATCACTGTACATTGGTAAAAAATATAATAATAATAATAATAATAATAATAATAATAATAATAATAATAATAATAATAATAATAATAATAATAATAAAAACATTGTTTGTTGTTATATATTTTAAAAATATATACATTTTGAAAATTCTAGTAAAAAACATTTCAGGTTTTGTGTTGGACTTTTGTGAAAAAGTTTTCTATTTCTAAGCTTTCTACAATATGTTTATGTTAGTATTAATTAATTATAGTCCTGATTTTTTTTCTAACAACTATAAGAATGTAAAAATAAATATAATTGACTCCGAGACACTCAGCTATACTGAGTGAAGCATCTCTGCTTCAGTTAATAATACAGTATATATTAATGCATTAATAATATCTCATTACTACAATCTGGCTTGCTTAAGAGTCCTATTATAAATGTATGAAAAGTTCACAGAGCCTCAGTCACAATACTGACATGCCAGAATGAAAGAATCCCATTGCACCGACCCTTAAATCTTTTCATCCCTTTGTCATTCAAAACTGAGGTCATGATTGTGTTTTACATGTCTGACGTTTATTCAGTGCGCTTTCTTAAATAAAATAATACATTAAACATGTTTAAATATGGGCACGGTGGCTTAGTGGTTAGCACGTTCGCCTCACACCTCCAGGGTTGGAGGTTTGATTCCCGTCTCCGCCTTGTGTGTGTGGAGTTTGCATGTTCTCCCCGTGCCTCGGGGGTTTCCTCCGGGTACTCCGGTTTCCTCCCCTGGTCCAAAGACATGCATGGTAGGTTGTTTGGCATCTCTGGGAAAATTGTCCGTAGTGTGTGTGTGTGTGTGTGAGTGAATGAGAGTATGTGTGTGCCCTGTGATGGGTTGGCACTCCGTCCAGGGTGTATCCTGCCTCGATGCCCGATGATAGGCACAGGCTCTCTTTGACCCAAGTTGTCCGGATAGAAAATGAATGACTGAATGAATGAATGTTTAAATATCACACATCCTGCCTAAAAGCTGCGATTACTCTGATCTCTCAAAAACAAATATATATTTGAATAAAATTAGCTAAAGTGCTTGACAATAATAAAAAATAAATATATAAATTACGCACAAAATAATACATAAATTAAAGACAAAACAATATCTGATTTTTAATGTTCCTTAGAAGAACTAAAAAAAAATTCTGATGTTTTTTAAAAGAACTTAAATAAATAAATAAACAAATAAACAAACAAACAAATAAATAAAAAATAAATAAATAAATAAATAAATAAATCAGAGACCAATTCTGCTTTTATTTGTAATTTTTAAAAAAATACACTGAGGCAGGTTTCTTTGTATGATAGTTATTTATAGTTCTTTATGTATTGTTCAAGCGCTAACAAAAAGAAAGAGCAAAGATGTTTCACAGCAACATGGACTCATCTAATAACTAGAGGAAGTATTACAGAAAGTCTTTTAAGGTTAGTCGTTTCCTGTGTGTAATGAACAAATCTGGAAATTTAAAAGGTTACAGACCAAAAAGAAAAAAGAAAAAAAACACTGATTATACAAAAGTAGAAAAGAGAAAATGAGGTTGTAATTTTTTTTGCTTGTTTACCTCTATGTAACTTTGAGATAAAAGATGAAATGTATATACAGTACAGACCAAAAGTTTGGACACACCTTCCAAAAGTTTGGACACACCTTCCAAAAGTTTGGACACACCATCCAAAAGTTAGGACACACCACCTTTTCAACAGGACGATGACCACAAACACACCTCCAGACTGTGTAAGGGCTATCTGACCATGAAGGAGAGTGATGGGGTGCTGCACCAGATGACCTGGCCTCCACAGTCACCAGACCTGAACCCGATGGAGATGGTTTGGGGTGAGCTGGACCGCAGAGTGAAGGCAAAAGGGCCAACAAGTGCTAAGCATCTCTGGGAACTCCTTCAAGACTGTTGGAAGACCATTTCAGGTGACGACCTCTTGAAGCTCATCAAGAGAATGCCAAGAGTGTGCAAAGCAGTAATCAAAGCAAAAGGTGGAGAACCTAGATTATGACATATTTTCAGTTGTTTCACACTTTTTTGTTATGTACGTATAAAATTCCACACGTGTTAATTCATAGTTTTGATGCCTTCAGTGTGAATCTACAATTTTCATAGTCATGAAAATAAAGAAAACTCTTTGAATGAGAAGGTGTGTCCAAACTTTTGGTCTGTACTATATATATATATATAAACAGTCATATGCAAAAGTTTAGGAACCCCTGACAATTTCCATGATTTTCATTTATAATTATTTGGATGTTTGGATCAATAATTTCAATTTGATCTATTAAATAACTGAAGGACACTAAAGTAATATTTCAGTAGTTAAATTAGGTGTATTGGATTACCAAGAAATGCGCAATATGCATCAAGACAGGTGCATAAATCTGGGCACCCTTGCCATTTTGTTGATTTGAATACCTGTAACTACTTAGCACTGATTAATTAACACACGATTGGTTTGTTGAGTTCATTAAGCCTTGAACTGCATAGACAGATGCATCCAATCATGAGAAAGGTATTTAGGGTGGCCGATTGCGAAGTTGTTGTTCTCTTTGACTCTCCTCTGAAGAGTGGCAACGTGGAGACCTAAAAACAACTCTCATATGACCTGAAAACAAAGATTGTTCAACATTA
Organism: Tachysurus fulvidraco; assembly: GCF_022655615.1. NCBI lineage: Eukaryota > Metazoa > Chordata > Actinopteri > Siluriformes > Bagridae > Tachysurus > Tachysurus fulvidraco. The sequence continues at coordinate 19,006,353 of NC_062532.1, read as the reverse complement.
TGGTTTAGGGGAAGGCTACAAAAAGTTATGGCAGAGGTATAAGCTGTCAGTGATGTATAGAACATAGTGAGGAAATGGAAGACCACAGACACAGGTCTTGTTAAGTCCAGAAGTGGCAGGCCACGTAAAATATTGGAGAGGCGAAGGATGGTGAGAACGGTCAAATACAGCCCACAGACCACCTCCAAAGACCTACAACATCATCCTGATGCAGATGGTGTCACTGTGCATCGTTTAACAATTCAGCACACTATACACAAGGTGAAGCTGTACGGGAGAGCGATGCGAAAGAAGACTTTTCTGCACACACGCCAGAAACCGAGTCGCTTGAGGTACGCAAATGCACATCTGGACAAGCGAGCTTCATTTTGGAATAAGGTGCTGTGGAGTGAAGAAACAAAGACTGAGTTATTTGGTCATAACAAGCCCATATATATATATATATATATATATATATATATATATATATATATATATATATATATATATATATATATATATATATATATGTATGTGTATATATGTGTGTGTGTGTGTGTATGTGTGTGTGTGTGATTTATATGTGAAATATATACAGTAAGTGATTTTTGTTTGTGAAAATCAAACACTTGTTTCATAGTATAGCTTATTTTATTTGATTTTAAACACTTTTTCCATGTTACTTCTCCGTGTTAACAAGCTGCTACAGTTTACTTTGTGTTTCTAACCTTCCGTCTAACCGTCTGTTCAAACATCCATCCGATCTCCAGCATTCTCTAAAACTCTCTGTTTATTCTCCTTGGTTTTTGTCAATTTCTCTCTCTCTCTCTCTCTCTCTCTCTCTCTCTCTCTCTCTCTCTCTCTCTCTCTCTCTCTCTCTCTCTCTCTCTTGCTGTGATCACGCTGAGAGATCGTGACACAAGTCTCTCTGTTTTTTTGCCATCCTGCTTCCCAATTTACCAGCACACTCCGTGTATCCCTGGAAACCACCTCAGAGTGCTGTGTGTAACAGTATATTAGGAGCAGTGGGCAGTGCAGTGCCTAAGCAGTGGGGTAGTGTGTGTGTGTGTGGAAATGTTTTAATATCTTGGACCAAAAATCCTTACAATGTAAAAACACACACACACACACACACACACACACACACACACACACACACACACACACACACACACACACACAGAGAGAGAGAGAGAGACACTCGTCTTTGGCACCTAATGGAACTCCATTAAAACTCTCGAGTGCAATAAGTACAATAAACATAGAACATTACTAATGGGCTCTGATAAAAAATTCACACCTCCAGTGATGCTCGTCTAAAGACGTTATGGGAGACTGAAGTCTGTTCATATGCAGCAGTGATTAGATCATTGATTTTATATATGATTTAATAAATAATTGTTGTAATCATTTATTGATGAGCAGAAATTATATCGTGTTTTTTTTTTTCGGGGTCCCTCTGGGTTTCTCTTGTTCTCTCAGAGCTATAGAGAAGATGGAGAGATAGAAACAGAAAGAGAAAGAGAGGGAAAGAAAGAAAGAGAAACTAAAAAGAAAGTAAGAACATTACTGTCCTTGTAGTTAATTCAGCACACCGTGCTGATATTATTAATAAACATTATTCTATATGATGTATCTCTCATATAATCATGTACCTTACATCAGGTACTGATGGATTGCATTTGCTCACATGATACGCTTAAAGGTGCGGTGCACGATGTTTGAAAGCCAATGTTGACATTTGAAATCACCTAAACAAACATGCCCCTAACCCAAATGGGTGTCATCCCTGTTTAGCTCCGCCCCACACATACATACGTAACCCAGGCAACTATTATGGCAGAACCTGCTGGGGCAACTGGTCGAGGGGATATTTTTATCAATAAATGAACTTAATAAGTAATACTCTGGTAAAACTATGGTTTTGTAGTACTGTGTGTTGTACCGTGAAAGGTTTAGCTCCGTTTCACACGGAAGACGACGTTCAACATCTACTTCAACACCTAATCGCAAGGCTTTTTTCGCTATTCGTTTTTATCCGCCATGTCAATCTTTCAATCGTTTTCTGCTAATGTCAGACATGCGCACTGAACACTCTCTCCATGCATATTGAAAAGGCACACCCCTTTCTGCTCATTGGCTACTTGTTTGTTTTGTTTGTCGGCCCGACTCAGTTTTCTGAAGCATTTTTCATACAACGTGCACCGCACCTTTAATGTTTGGGATGCTGTATTTTGGAGGGATGAGTTGGATTTGTGGTTAAATTGTCTGACTACTGATTAGAAGGACATGAGTTTGAATCCCAGATCCTGCAAACTGCCACCACTGAGAACCTGAATAAGGTCCTGAACTCTCAATTCCTCACTCGTATAAAATGATAAAGGTAAAATTTTGTCTCGGTGCTATCAATACACTCCATAATCAAAATTCAATATATCAGAGGACAAAAACGAGAGAATATCACACATATAACATCATATCCATCTACATTCGCTCGAATCACAAGATGGAGCCCCACCAACAATTCTTAATCTCTGGGTTCACATCCGGTTCAATCCCACGTCATTACTCTGAGCAAAGCATTATTTGGTTTCCCTTCAATTCTGAGCCATGATTCTTTGTATTGTTTGCCACATGTATGACCTGTTTTTGGTTTTCTGGATTCGGTTGCTGATTTTGTATATCGTCGCTGTCGGGCTGAAACCTCGTACGTCCAAATTTTGTCAATTTCATATTTGTTTACATATCGATGCTATCGGTCAGTCCCCACGTGGGTCTGTTATTTTTACAAGTTATTATCCAATCTAAAGTCTTGAAAATAGCTTGAGCGCAAATCTCTTAACTCCATTGGACACTTCAACTGTCCACCTCTTCTTCACTCAAGAAGACATATTTCTCCTCAAGAAGAGTCGCAACGAATCAACACGTCTTCTGAGGTAAATGCTTTCAAAACACTGGGCTCAAAGGAAAAAAAAACTTCACCCCCGCTAGTTCTGGTGCTCGTCTGAGGACAGGAATTTAGACAAGACAAGACAATCCACTGCAACGCGGACTAAACCCTGTGCATCGCAGGTAAGATACGGCGTTTTTTTTAATTTCCTGAAAAATAATGATTTTGGAGATACGAGGATTCCGCCCGACAGCGACGATATAGATCCTACTCCTTTACAGCATGTAATCCAGATATAAAAGCAAGCCCAATTAGGCTATATCATGCAAGCAGAAAGCACATGGCTCGAGTCTTTGATGCTTTGAGAAATGAGCTGTATCGGAAAAGCCGAGGCAGACGTGAGCGGTGAAGTGTGTGCCCTTTTTCTGACACATGTTCCTTAGGGATGCCTTTGTTAGAGACCACATATTGAAATAGGATTTCTGCTGTCTGTGGAGCTGTGGATAGTCCCTCAAGTGGAACCAGGTGGCACGCTGTTGAGAATCCTCTGCCAGTAATGCAAAGATCAGCCACTGAGTCTAGCATAATGTGAGACCAAAGCTGCTATGGGACAAGAGAGGTTTCCCATAAACAAACAAACAAACAAACAAAAATCACATGGCAGCTTGTAAAGACTTCATCATTAAGTAAAAAACACTCATGTTTGCACTATAGCATCGTCAGGATGTCAACAGCTGGAGTGCAGAAGATGTTAGGCAGATGTTGTGATAGTGTATTGGATGAAAGAACTTGGAGATTGGGTTCCCTGAAGAAGAAATACTTTAGTATTCCTGGAACATTTTACATACAGCATGTGTAAGTGTAAGTAAGCTAACAAACGAGCATTTTGTTAATTTTTATAGAATCGATGCTGCCTGATGGATAAAACCTCTCAGATACATATATAGTAAAGTTAGAAGAAAGCTCTAGGCTGCAATCTGTGGAGCTCATATGTGTATCGATTGCTGAGTCATCGCGAGCTAACAGATTGAGAATAAGCGGAATAGATCGATATTTCAGCGATATACCCTATAAACAGCTGATTTGAGAAGACAATATACACAAATCATTTATGGTTATTAGGGATGTGAACAGATACGGATTTCAGCTACTTGGGTAAACACTCGATGAGCCGATATTTAAAACTGAAACCATTCGTTCAGGTTTGCACTCGTTCTGCTGTAAATCAGAGTGCGAATAGGGAAAATAGAGAGAAGACGCTTCGTGGTGCACTTTGGGACTGATAAAAGTCTCAGGGAGTGACGTTTTTTTGCTCTGGTTTGCGTCGGAGTGGGCAATGAGCAAAAGAGTGCTACATTTCATATAATACTTTTTTTTTCAAAAGTACTAAACTGCAAAGAACTTTAATCAAGCAGATTGTACATCAGACACCAAGCAATGCTCACACCATCATTTTTACTTTACAACTTTATTGGAAATAACAACACGCAAGGATGTGATACTGATTAGAAGGGAAATATAAACATGAGATTGTACGACCACTGTATATGTTTAAATATTAACCGATATCAAAGCGAGCTGTAAGAAATAAAAAATTGCGTAGTGTAAAAATAAGACGACGATGGTGAAGATCTTAATGAAGAACAAGAAGTTTATTCCAGCGTAGCAGTGACAAGATACATGAAGTACTTTGGGTTCATCGGAGTCAATAAGAACCCCGAGCAAATCCTGCTGAAGCATTTTATACAGTTTTCCCTTTCGGTAATTTAAATGAGGTTCCGCTTTGAATGTGTATCGAGTGTAAGAACTGAGTGTCTCGCAAATGGCTGGGCTACACCTTGTTGTCTAGCTGATTGTCTTTAAATGTTAATCTTGGTCACGTACGTACACCTTGTCTTGGTATTGTTACAATTGTTATCCACCAAGTGGTCACTGGAAATGGTAATCGTGGTCACGTAGACCCTTTGTTCGTAGTGATCCTTAATGTCCTGCTGCCGTTCCCATATTTATAATTGAATCAAGTTTAGACGTTTAGAGTCCTAAACGTATTACCTTACGATACTTAAACCTTGTTTAGAAATGAGCTCTTTTAGATGTGTACCTTGGAGTTGAATTTGGGTGCAATTTCTGTCATTTCTTACAAATAACTGCTTCAGTTCAGCTACAGGCTGATGTATTGAACCATACTGCATCTGTCAAACCCAAACACGTTTGCTCGCAGGCAAAAGTACTTTAAAATTTTACAGTTGTTAAAACAAAACATGAAAATGAGACAGAAAGCTTTTCCCTAGAGGTGATACAATGTTTACCCTGCTCAGTATGCTGGGTGGTTGAATATCTCTTAAGATATCAGCAAACCCTCATTAGGTCCAACTGCCTTCGCGTATTCTTATCAGACGAGAAGATGCATGTTTCTATGAATGCTCCAGGGAACAGAAGTAGCGAGTGTCATATATTTATTTTATTCAGACATTTATAATCAATGCAGGGATGTCGATCTCAGAATGAAGATCCTGTGAGCTGTGAAGATTGTGTAAAGTTGATTAATTGCACGGTCCCGTGGTTGAGGAGGGGGGCACATAGCAATTTCTCTGCTACAGTAAATGCATCTGCAAAATCTAGGGCTTTAGGGAGAACTGTGTGGTTTATAGAGAGTTAGCTTGGGCACCGGTAGGTCTTACTTGACAAGATGAAGAAAATAAGGAAAATCCTTTAATCTGTTGCAGCCTAGCACAAAAGTGGACCTGCATGCATTAGGAATAATTGTTCCTGTCTCCAGTAGCACACCGGCAATAACAGTAAAATAACATTGCAAACATGAACTTTTTTTTTAACACAATAAATGATTGCAATTTTGGTCAATAAAGCAAAATGACTAAAGTACTGCTTGTGCTTTTACGATATCAATTTGTGAATCCAAACAATTGAAAAACTGGTAGAAGAGGTGGATGAAAGTGCAGACTGAAAACAGCAGCAAAGCAAAGCAACAACATAAACATGGTAGGTAGACGTAAACAAGGTAGGTTACAATAATAAAATAAAAAAAATATAAAACAAAGCTATACAAGCTAGACATGATGTCATTATCTGAGGTACGGTAGCTGATGTGAGTGATATTCCTGCGCTGTATTAGGCAAATATAGGCAGGTAAATGTTCAAACCAAGGAACAAGAAGATGCTTGAGATGGTCTTGTAACATAGAGGGATGTGTGTAGAGCCTAGTGTTTAAGGTGTTAGGCTACCAATCGGAAGGTTGTGAGTTCGATTCCTACTTCCACCAAGCTGCCACTGCTGGGCCCCTGAGCAAGGCCCTTAAACCTCAATTGCTCAGTTGTATAAAAATGAGATAAAATGTAAGTCATTCTGGATAAGGGTAAATCTGCTAAATGCTGTAAATGTAAACATAGGCTGTAGATTTGGGTATAACTAGCTATAGATTCAATAATAATAATACTAAAAAAAAACACCTGATGAACTGAGTCATCCACCAAACTGTAAAAAAAGTCTACGTTTTCACAGGAGGTGAAAATATGGGGTTTGAGATGGGAACTTGGTGGGCAAATATTTGCCAGTTGGTCCTCCACAGTGGGCAGTGGTGGCTCAAGCGTTTAAAGCTCTGGGTTGTTGATCAGCAGATCAGGGTTAAAGCCCCGGCTATGCCAAGCTGCCACTGTTGGGCCCTTCAGCAAGGGAGCTGTGTCATAACTGACCCTGTGTTAGAAAAGTTGGGATATGTGAAGAAAGAATTTCACTGTGCTATAATGTATACATGACAAATTAAAGGCTTCTACTCTATTTTATCTACAATTTGGCTTCTAGTCAGAACAATATTTAGATGTTTATATATCTATATATTGGGGGCACGGTGGCTTATTCAATTCAATTCAAGTTTATTTGTATAGCGCTTTTTACAATAGACATTGTCTCAAAGCAGCTTTACAGAACATAAACATAGAGCAGAAGGTAAACATAATTAATGATAAAGGAAATAACGAATAATAAAAGTAAAAGAATTGACAGAACAAAAATTCTAGGTTATTATTAGATGTATATAGTTCACAATGTGTGTGTATTTATTCCCCTATGAGCAAGTCTGAGGTGATTCAGGCAGCAGTGGCAAGGAAAAACTCCCTTAAATTGGTAAAGGAAGAAACCTTGAGAGGAACCGGACTCAAGGGGGAACCCAACCTCATATGAGTGACACTGGGGGTGTGATTGTAATATACAGTCAGTTAAATGTTGTATTGGTGTAAGGATCATGGACTTCGGATCTCCTTAGTATCACAGAGTCTAACTGGAGATGTCTCAAGATTCTTAGAGTCGGCCTCGGCTCAGTGGACGTCCAAAGGCTTCGTCCCACAGAGGACGTTGGGAGCTGGTACAGTGTCTGGATGCCTCGGGATGGGTACAAAGAGAGAAGCAGTGGAAAGGGGTTAACATATCTGCTGTTCATAAAAATGTGCAGGTCTGATGTACTAGTGCATGATACGATAGGTTGTATTATGTGTACGCCTGACTAAAGAGATGAGTTTTTAATCTACGTTTAAACTGGGAAAGTGTGTCTGAGCCCCGAACACTATCAGGAAGACTATTCCAAAGTTTGGGAGCTAAATAAGAAAATGCCTTACCACCTTTAGTAGACTTAGATATTCTGGGAACTACCAAAAGTCCTGAGTTTTGTGATCTCAGAGAGCGTGAAGGATTGTAACGTGTTAGCAGACTAATTAGATACATGGGAGCTAAACCATTAAGAGCCTTGTACGTAAGTAGCAGCAGTTTGTAATCAATTCTAAACTTAACAGGTAGCCGGTGTAGAGATGATAAAATTGGGGTTATATGGTCATACTTTCTTGTCCTAGTGAGAACTCTGGCAGCTGCATTTTGGACTAGCTGTAACCTATTTATTAAAGATGCAGGACAACCACCTAGTAATGCATTACAATAGTCCAGTCTAGAGGTCATGAACGCATGAACTAGCTTCTCAGCATCAGATACAGACAGGATGTTTCTCAGCTTGTTTCTAAGGTGGAAGAAGGCTGTTTTGGTAGTATGGGCGATATGATTGTTAAAGTTGATTTTTTAAGTTGCTGTCCAATATAACACCGAGGTCTTTCACCGAGGTCTTTCACTGTCGAGCTACTAGTAACAGGGGCTTAGTGGTTAGCACGTTTGCCTCACACCCGCCTCCCGCCTCCGCCTTGTGTGTGTGGAGTTTGCATGTTCTCCCTGTGCCTCGGGGGTTTCCTCCGGGTACTCCGGTTTCCTCTCCCGGTCCAAAGACATGCATGGTAGGTTGATTGGCATCTCTGGAAAATTGTCCGCAGTGTGTGAGTGTGTGAGTGAATGAGTGTGTGTGTGTGCCCTGCGATGGGTTTGCACTCCGTCCAGGGTGTATCCTGCCTCGATGCCCGATGACGCCTGAGATAGGCACAGGCTCCCTGTGACCCGAGGTAGTTCAGATAAGCCTTAGAAAATGAATGAATGAATTTCTATATATTTATATTTAGATAATATTTTAGTGAGAGAATATGGCATGTGACATACTTGGTAGTAATACTCTTGCTGCAGTATTTTGGGGTACATTGCTGTCTGAAATGAAACAAACTGTATCCAGTGCCACCACTTTACTTCTCCAAACGCAGCATTTTCAACGTGTTCAATATCAAATTACTGTTCGTCTAAACTTGACTCCTTCTGAATGTTACGCCACACTTCCAACACTCCTGTTAAAATTTCTTTCTCCTCCCTATAGCTCATGGCACAAATGAAATGCTAATAATAGCCATAAAATATATTGTCTTTTTTTTTCTCTCTAGCAACTTCATGGAATATACACAATTCAATTACTGGTAGCACAATTAGTAAAAAAAAAGACGACCAGTCACCATCACCATCAATCCATCACACACCAGCTACTGCTCAGGAGAGAGCAGTCAAACAGGCTATTATCTCTAAATAGTCATTATAATATCCCTGATAAGCGGCAGGTTGGGGTGGGGGGTAGGGGGGGGACAGGGTGTGCAATTTCCACTACTGTAATGAAATTAAAAACCATCGAACCTCCTATCTGTGCTTAATGGACACCACTTTGACAGCCAGCACTTTAACAGACTGTAAAAGCTCAGTCTGTAAAATCCAGGATGAATAATAAAGTTCGGGAGCATTTTGTCAGCAGAGTTTGATTGGAAGATAAGACCGTCAAACTTCTTTTACAGTAGGTGACCTCTGTTTTAAAAGACGAGTGAACGAAGAGACTCAAAGTCACTGGGATTTATTAAGAGATGTACCATGCAGTGCTGCTCTCCCTAAGCCATGACCTTAATCCCCTTTTTTGTATTATGTTATTATTATTATCCATTTATTACCACGCTCATCCATGCTCTGATAATGCCTCCATCCTTCACTGAGCTTTACAGGATGCAGAGACACCATTTGAGCAGCTCACACTGCACCCTTGTATTTAAAAAAAAATCATAATTAAAAAGCCCAGATCTGAATTATTAAAGAGCTCTCAATGACAGTCTCTCTCTCTCTCTCTCTCTCTCTCTCTCTCTCTCTCTCTCTCTCTCTCTCTGTGCCAAGCTGCATTATATTTGTGTTGCTTTCCTCTTCCACCTCCTGTATGTCCTTATTAAATATATTTTTCTCTCTCTACATGATCTGTGATGTCCCACAGTGGTGATTCATGCTTTTATATTTGGCTGATGGATTAGAAATATACAAAAAAAAGTGCTTTTGAAGAAAAATTGTAGGATTCATCCATACTTGCTTTGTGTCAGGTTAGTAAAAAAACAAAAAAAACAACAAAAAAAAAACGTTCATTTGGACGTTTTGTTGTAATATTATCCTTTGGGTTACATACAAAATGAAACTGAAATGTGTATATTTACGTACATTCAGAAAGCATGGGTGCAACCTGCAGCTCAACTGGGACAAAAACTACATATGTTGCTTTGGAGGCATCTCAGACGATATATTAAAGGTGGGGTGCACGTTGTTTGAGAAATGTTTTAGAAATCTGAGTCGAGCCGACAAACAAAACAAATGTGTAGCCAATGAGCAGAAAGGGGCGTGTCTTGTCAATATAGGTGGAGACAGTGTTCAGTGTGCATGTGTGACATTAGCAGAAAGCGACTGAAACATTGACATGGCGGATTAAAGCGGAAAGCGAAAGAAGGCCATAGTAGTTGCCTGGGCTGTGTATGTATGTGTGGGCGGAGCTATCAAAACAGGGGTGACACCCATTTGGGTTAGGGGCGTGTTTGTTTAGATGATTTCAAATGTCAACATTGGCTTTCACATCGTGCAGCGCACCTTTAAGAGCTGCAAGTGCACACTAATATAAAGTGTTATGTTTCAAATTTAAAGAATTATTTGAGCAATTTAACACAAACCACAAAAACACTGCAATTGTTCTAGCACCCTTCTAAACCTGGATAAACTTTCTCAGACTTTAAAAGTGTCTAAGAGTTACACGTTTGTAAAAATAAAATAGGGATGAATAGGAGCAAACTGAGATATATAACATTCACGACAGCATTAGACTTCTCTCTCTCTCTCTCTCTCTCTCTCTCTCTCTCTCTCTCTCTTTTTTTCTCTCTCTCTCTCTGTCTTTTTCGTCCCCTTAAATCCATACACCGTTCCAATTTTCTGCGCTACACTCCATTAATCTCTGAGTGAAAAGGCTTGAAAAATATGAGCTGCCTCATAAAGACTTCATCATTGCGTGGCATTTTAGTGATTTGTCTTCCCTGAAAATAGAGAGACTAAAACTACCATGGAAGGAAGCCTTGTTAGAGTTTAATACTGAACCCTTGATGCAGGAATATATCTCTGGGAACTGGGATTACTCAACTCAACGATGCTGTGATAAATTAAAGCAAATACCCTGCTACAGTTTCTCTACAGCAGGAAGAATACAGGAGTCTTGGCATATTACCACAGTTACATTCACTTTGCAGTGTATCCTGGGAGCATAAATGATTTAGCCGTCACATTTCTGCTCATTTTTAATCTACCGAATTAAATCTTCAGTGGCTGTTTACCAGAAAGCAAGACCAGATAACAAACCAGATACCCTTCAGAAATGACAGTTGTACCCTTACTAAAAGTGTATATACACAATATGTTGGCATTTACTAACTTGCAGAGTGATATTTTACTTTTATTATAAACTCTTTGCAGCCAACAAAATCCAAAGGGCAGATAAAGCTCTTTTTCACCATAGGTGTAGTTCAAACACAGAAATATCACAATAAAACACAGACAAAACTCTGGCTGATGACATCATCCGCCGGCAAGAAGTGAGGCGTTGTCCTTCGCGGGAAACCGGAAGTGGAGCGGTGTCCCCCACCGGAACAACCGCGGAGCGATGTAGCACAAACAACAAAAGTCCTGAGATAAACAGGGCAGAAAAACAGCCTGGGGAAAATGGTCCCATAGTAAACCGGTCTAGGCTGACGCTATACTGCTGGACTGCTGGGTCTTGGTCTGCCGAAGTCCTTCTGTCAGCGATGTGGGGATAAAAACAAATCCAAATGCAGGATAGCATAAAAATAAACAGGTTTAATAAATAAAAATACAAAACAAGGACAAGGACACGACAAGAGACATGACAAATACAAGAACAAGGATTCCGTACTGCCATAGGCAACACAGCATGGCTAAATAGACAAGACAATCAACGCATCAAGAACAGGTGTGCAGAGGCGGGAGGAATAAACAAGGGCGGGACAGTCACGTGACGCAGAACATAAACAAACACACATGGCCAAAGTACAGGCTGGATCCTTACATTGGCAGGTTGAAGCTGCCTGGCACCAACTGCAGTTAAATACTGTTGCCCATTGATGACATCAGCTTGGCGTTGATGGAGCACCACATGAAGCAGAGCAGGAAGACCAAAGCTGGAGTCAGGAATGGAGAAAATGAACACACACTCATACATGCAAAACATGTAACAGGCTGTAACATCAATGATTCATTGCTCATTATTCTTTCACTTTTCATGAGTGAGTCATGGTGGCAGCAGATTGAGAAGATCAGCCAAGGCTTATTTATACTTGGACTTGGACAGATTGCAGCTCCTCCATGGGGATCCCAAGATCTTTCCAAGCCGAATGTGAAATCCCTTTGTGGATAAAGACCTTGATGTAGACTCCCCCTTTGTATAGCTTTATGAGAGAAGATGTCAGCCAAAGAGTGATCCTAATAACCCCTATGAGTGTACCTTGCCTCAGAGTAAGTACCTTGCCTCTGGAGCCAGGCCAGCGGCTGGTGTCCACCTGGTGACCAGGCCACCTACAGTATCAGGTGGGGCTCAGGTGTTCAGTGGGAGTTGTTCAGACAGACTAGACCTTTGGAAACTTTGGATGATTGTAAAAACAAAAAAATACCTTCAAAAATACTTAAAAGTATAGTTGCTTAAGTGTTTAACCTTCTGGAACAGAACAAAAGATGAGAGTCTATGTCTGAGTCTATGCCTGTTTTTTCTTTAGCCGAATCTAGACACATGGATGAGTTCATTCATTTTTTCAGGAAATGCCATATTTTAAAATGAGTTCTCTCAAGATATGGCCTAATTACTAACAAATTTCAGAGCTCTTGCTAATAAGGAAAAGTAATTGATTGATCTGAGTAGATGGAGGGTTCAACCTGAAACGTCCAACAGCAACCATAGAGCAAAGTTGACACGTCAAAAACACCAAGGTCTTTGTCAAGACTTGTCAAGTCAGTGCTAAAGAGAGAGACACAGTAAAATGTTTTGTCATATCTTATTTTCATCGTTGTATTCTTCCTGTCATTCTCGTTCCTCTTCTTTCCTTCTCTCTCTCTTCCCATCACATTTGGCATCCTTCTGTCTGTCTCTATAGCCCCTTCCATCCATCATTATCTTCCCCTGTCTTGTTTTGCCTCACAAGGTCAGACCACCTTTTTTCAACCATTTACTCTTTTTCAACTTTCAAGTCTCTTTTAATCTTTGTGAGTGTCACTCTGGTCTTCATCTCCTTCTGTCTCTCTTTGTCTTTCAATCACGCAAAAGTAACACACTTCACAGATGTTTTTATTCAAATCAGCATAACACACTTACGGCTACAATGCCATTTCATGCATGACTATTTTCATTTTGATATTGCCTGATCGTTGTAGAGGAGGGTAAAGGGCTTTCAGTACAATACCAATAGTGTGTGGTTGCATAATAGACTTAGAGACCTGGGGATATGCAATCCAATCATTGCAATCATGCATTTTAAGTTCAAGTTCAAGTTCGCTTTATTTATATAGCACATTTAAAACAGCGGGGGGCACGGCAGCTTAGTGGTTAGCACGTTTGCCTCACACCTCCCATGTTGGGGGTTTGATTCCCTCCTCCGCCTTGTGTGTGTGGAGTTTGCATGTTCTCCCCGTGCCTCGGGGGTTTCCTCCGGGTACTCCGGTTTCCTCCCCCGGTCCAAAGACCATGCATGGTAGGTTGATTGGCATCTCTGGAAAATTGTCCGTAGTGTGTGATTGTGTGAGTGAATGAGAGTGTGTGTGTGTGTGCCTTGCGATGGGTTGGCACTCCGTCCAGGGTGTATCCTGCCTTGATGCCTGATGATGGCTGAGATAGGCACAGGCTCCCCGTGACCCGAGAAGTTCGGATAAGCGGTAGAAAATGAATAAATGAATGAATGAATGAATGAATGAATGAATGAATTTAAAACAGCCATAAGATTGACTAAAGTGCTGTACAATAAAAGAGGGTTAGTAAAAATACACAGAAAAAATTATACTAAGACAAGTGGTAATGAAAGCAAAATAGAATTAAAAAATATATTAATACACACAAAAACATTAAAACAAGCAATAATAAGAACAATTAAAGAATTGAAAATTTTAGAATTAAAGAAATTTTAACTCAACTGAAGTGGATTTGCAGTGCATGCTGGGTGGCTATCCAGTAGGAAGTTGCAATAGTCAGACAACGCAGTGATGTGGTCAGTGATGATGTCTAGCAATACCCCAAGGTTCTTACATATTGATGAGGAACTGAGGAACTGATTTTAATGTTATGTGATAGATGCCACAGAGCTCATCTATTATTTTGTGTTGTCATCTGGGAGGAAGAGCTGTGTGTCATGTGCGTAGCAATGACAGGAGAAGCCACATAAGTGAATCACTTGACCAATAGGAGAGGACTAGGCATGCACCCCTGAGGGTCTCCCAGGTGCTAAATGATGTTACTCGGACACCTGCCATCTACATGCTCAGTCTCTACTTCCCTTAAGAGTGGTAGTAATCAAATGAGTGAATTTGCCTTGCTGGAATTCCACAGTCAGCTTTAGTGGTATAATGAGAAGAAGTGCATTTTAGACATAATTCATTTTATTCATATCGAACCAGAAGACAACTCAGCATGCAGCAGTGAAAGCTGACAGCTAATAAAGATGCTAGAGACGGTTGTCTTAATTTACATACACTGTGTCTTTGATGCTAGCTAACGAGTAAAGCAAAAAAAGCCTGAAAATCTGGAGTGAAATCTCCCCCAGGATAAAGTAATTACTGATGATGAATGAATTACTACTAGAATTTTACAGGTGATTGATTTTCATTTCAAAAAACACTCTGGTGTCATCACTGCATTTATTCTTCAGTGCCTTCAACAAAGAAACTTTTATTCTCATCAGGATGCTGTGTGCAGGAATAGGAAATACCCAGGTTGGGCAACCGGGCAACTTCTGTGCAAGTGGACAATAAAGGTGCTTTTATAATGCAGTTTGTTAAAAGAGAACTTCCATTCCACAGAGGCATTTTGGGCCTTTTCAGCCTCGAGAGAAACATTTTCAAAGAGGCTAATTTTAAAGAATCTGTCATTTCATCTGCTGTGGCAGCTAACTGGGAAATGGAAGATTTTTACCCTGCAGGCATTTGGCATCTAATCGTCTTTTTAGACAGTTGCCATTTAATTGTCTTTTTAGTGCGTCACAAATGAATTTTAACCTGAATATCACAGTGAATGTTACAGAGGTGATAAACTTGAACGATGCTGTACCGCCTCAAGCTTTAAGGAAAAAAGAAAGGAAAAAAAACACTGTGTAGAATGTGTACCTTTAAAATACATGTTTAACATTACTGAATTGGCATCAGTAAAATAAAAAAGGTCTATAAATGAAGTGGGATGTCTTTACTACGGAATAACCCCCTAAAACCTGGAGTTGACCCGAGCTGGATCACCTGAATGATATGAATATATAAATGGAGCATTAGGGACACTATTTGCTGTTTATCTCAGATGTGGTTGCTGGAGATTTCTCGCGATACATGTAGAGCAACTTGAACATTAGCACACAAGTCCCTAGTCGCGAACATCCAATATTGAACGCTGTTGCTTTGAAACGCTTTCAAGCTCTGACTGCAGTGTTTGGAGTACTGGCTGTGTATTACAGACAAATGCCCATGAGGCACTGGGCATGGAAATGCAAGATATTACTGCTGACAGTGATGCTGATGCAACATGGCAGCAACTTGTCCAGTCTTTCTATTTCTAGTTCAGTTGTAGACAATTCCAAAACATATTTTACCCGTTCTTCGGGCTATGCGCGATATTACGCTCTTTTACATCTCTGAAATAATGACGCATTTCCAGTTCTGTCACAGAGTATTATCTCGTTGTCCATCGCTCTTCCTTGACGCTTGGAATATTTGAATGCTTCGTGGTTCGTGAATCTCTCAATTCAACCTGAAATTATTCTCCGTTTAGATTCTGCCGTGATCAACATATTCCGCGTTAATATTACAGCCGGCGTGCGATATCGTCGTCTGATGTCGCATTATATCTCGGCAAGGTTGTTTGTGACATGTAGAATGCTTCACATGGCTTTATGATTAGAGTCACGACAGAGGATTAGAGATTAGGGATCCCGCTTCCTTCAGCCACCAATCAGAAAGTTGAAAATCCAATCTAGAGTTAGGGGGTTTGACAGTACACTATTCAAGGGCATGAAATTTCACTAGGGAATTGAAATGCTGCTCGGTGATTTGCCTTTTTTCTGGTTCAAATCCAAGCTAGGCATCTGGTTATGCTGTCGTACCAGGAATAGAGTCGATGTCCTTAATATCCTGAAATAAGGTGTTCGTATACAGGAATATAGGTGTATGCGATATTCATCTTTTCCCTGCTTGTTGGCGATTTTCCATTAAAAAGTCTTGATTACAAATTTAATCATACAGAAGCCTAAAGCCAGTGAGTAATTCAGTTGTGTGCCATTAAGAATACAAGGAAATTACTTAGATGTCTACAGGCAGCAAGCTGTTAAAGGGAAACCAATTATTCTCAAAAAATCTTGAACAAGATGGTGAAGTATGCGCAGCCTGGTATTGGTTATCCGATCCTTATTGGTTGTAACCGGGCCCTTGAAAGGGAAACTATTTGAGTGAGGTAAGGAATAAGTCAGGAACCGCTACTGTAAGTAGAAGATTTTAAGTAGAAATTACCTGACTGTTTTGTCCTTCATTGTCCATCGTAGGTATGCTCTTTTTTTTTTTTTTTTTTTGAAAGAGGGCATTTATCCAAAACCTCCAGAAACCCGCCGACTTCACCTCGTGGTAACGAAACCCCTGGAATTTACTGAATGCCTTAGCACTGAGGCGCTTGATAATAAGAATGAACAAAATGACCTGCATACATGGGTTAAGTTTTATATATATATATACACACACACACACACTATTTATTTATTTATTTATTTATTTATTTATTTATTTATTTATTTATTTATATATTTAAAGAATATACCAAAGTAAGTGGATATAGTAAGTATGTAATTAGTAGGGTTAGGGTTAGTAGCACCGGGATTGGGTACGTTATGATTCTTCAGGAGAATTTTCTTTTCTTTCTTTCTTTCTTTCTTTCTTTCTTTCTTTCTTTCTTTCTTTCTTTCTTTCTTTCTTTCTTTTCCCCTATGTTGAAGCACACATGTTGAAACTCAAGGATGGGACTCACATCATCAATCTTCTTGTCAAAATACATCAACTCTGTCTTGTCTTGTCTCTACGTATCGTGACACGATCAGCGAAGGTATTTTGTCATCTTATGTGTTTTTTTTATTTTTTTTTTAAGTCAGGAACTGCTAAATAGATGATTTTGACGTTTCATGGAGCTACTATCTTTTGTGAATGAGCAGCTTTTCATTAAATTTGAATCAGAGGAAATTACCAGATTGGACCATGACGATTTTTCTTTATCACAAGTCTTCAGGTCATAGCTGAGGCTGTGAATTTCACTCTCGCAAGAGACGGATGATGTTTTGTTCTCTCTGTTCAGCTGAGCTCCGTTTCTTGCTCCCATGCCCTCAAGGGGTTTGAGTGAATGTCCACATGCGGTTGTTTTTCTGCTACAAGAGTTTTTTTCTGCTACAAGTGTTTTTTTTTCCTAATTTTTTAATTTTTTTTAAACTTAACATACTTTATTATTGAAATTATATTCTTCCTAGTATAATGTTCACTAGCTTAGAGGTTCTCTACCCTAGAACATTGTTCAGGACAAGGTAATAATTTTAATAATTTTCAATCTTATAATCCAGGGATATTCAAACTTGCTAAACCTCTGTGTTGGATCTTCAGCTTCATGGCATTCGCTAAACTCCAGGGGTTTCGTTACCACGACGTAAAGTTGGCGTGGTTTCTGGAGGTCTTGGAAAAACGCCCTCTTTCAAAAAAAAAAGAGCATACCTACGATGGATAATGAAGGACAAAACAGTCATACAGGTAGATTTTATATTTTATATCTATTATGGTTTATTATCTTACAGTTAAGCTATATTTGAAAACAAATAAACAACGAAAGACTACGGTTAGGTTTAGGGTTAGGGTTAGATTATCAAATAGGCCACGTCTGCCCGATGATGCAATATCTGTTACGCTGTTCTGAAATCCCTGGAAATAAATGCATCCCTCGGCTTCATTCTTCTTTTTCTCACCCAAGTAAATTCATTAGATGAGCCACATGATTCGTTAAATCCAAAACGATAGATCCAACTTAACTCATTAAATAAATATATAATACCAGTGTATTATTGTATGTATCAAGTAAGCATAGGAATATGCTGATCAAAAATAGTCAAAAGTAGCACTTTAGTTTTCGCTAAAAGAGAATACAGGCAGAACATTTGGACAAAACATCAAACAGGCCTACAGTGAAGGGAGAATTCTTACATTTCACAAATGATTTAATAGTATTTCTAATCGGACAATGATTTAAAACACTGTTTGCTTTGCTTTGTTTCCTGCGGTCATTAAATTTAATGTGTGTTGACAACTGAGTCATCTGGGTTTTTTTTTTTTTTGCTGAGTTTTGATATGAATTAACAAATTAAATGAGTGCCCTCAATTGGCTGACAATCGCTCATGTCCAATTCCATTCTGTCTAAAGTACAGTTGCGCTGAACATTTCTGACATTTTAGTCGTTATCAAAAGGTACGTTTTTGACAGAATAAGCACGAGGCCCTACATTTTGACATTAGCACCGAGGGATGCACTTATTTCCAGGGATTTCAGAACAGCGTAACGGATATTGCGTCATTGGGGAGGCGTGGCCTATTTGATAATCTAACCCTAACCCTAAACCTAACTGTAGTTTTTGGTTGTTTATTTATTTTTGAAAATAGCTTAACTGTAAGATAATAAAGCATAATAGATATAAAATCTACCTGTAGGACTGTTTTGTCCTTCATTATCCATCGTAGGTATGCTCTTTTTTTTGAAAGAGGGCGTTTTTCCAAGACTTCCAGAAACCCGCCCACTTCCCGTCGTGGTAACGAAACCCCTGGAATTTAGTGAATGCCTTAGCACTGAGGCACTTTACAATAAGCATGAACAAAATGACCTGCATACATGGGTTAAGCTATAAATATGTATATATACATAATATATATATATAAGAATTCACCAAAGTAAGTGGATATAGTAAGTAATTAGTAGGGTTAGGGTTAGTGGCACCGGCATTGGGTAGGATATAATTCTTCAGGAGATCTTTCTTTCTTTCTTTCTTTCTTTCTTTCTTTCTTTCTTTCTTTCTTTCTTTCTTTCTTTCTCAAAAACCCAGGGATGGGATGCACTTTCAGACTCACAACATCAATCTTCTTGTCAGAATACATCAACTCTATCTTGTCTTGTCTCTCCGAATCGTGACTCGATCAGCGACAGTATTTTGTCATCGGATGTGGTGTCTTTATTTACAGACCTAATGTATCCATGCCTTTAAATCATTTTAAATAGCAGTTATGGACTGTTTCGATGAGGCTGATTGATTGCCTTTTGCTCAAGAGTAAGCAATTGATGTGTAATGGTGTTTCACTGATCGAGCACATGACTAATTGCCGGTTAATTAACAGTTATGAGATTCTGCTGCAGTGTGTTAAACGCTGACACACAGAGGATAATGAGAATCATTGTAGGGGTTGGAATTTAGAAACAGAAGCCACCAAAGGCTCTGGGGAAACACAGTCATTATCCACCGATTTTTAGCTGTACTTATACAATTGACTTGTTCTCCGAAACGCTTAAAACAGCAGGAAACACACAGAAAACTGCTACACATAAATAATGTCATATAGATATGAAATTACACAACAGTAGGGGATGCAGTAAAATCGATCCTGCTATCGGGTGTCAGTCCGATTAATTACAAGAAGCCGATTTCCAGAACATTCCCCTTCAACTGTAAACATTGTATGACAAATGACATCCCCAAGGGTGAGGTCTCATGATTCTTTAATCTACTGCTTTACAATATAGAGCAATATCTCTCTGGAGGTGATCTGTAAATGCTTTTGAAAAGAATTTACAACGCACAAGTTCCCCGTGGTTATTGATTTAGCGATTCACAGAGCAGCTTTCCGTTTTATCAGGAAATTTAGCACCTCGGGGCCTGCGCTCATTAGCATTTCTGTCTCATTCTTTCTCTCTGTCTGGCAAAACACGAGCCAGATTTATATGTCTGTTAGTAGCCTGATTCATATTCATTTCATCTCTTTCTTCATATTTTATTCTACCTTTCATTTCCCGCAGCAGAAAGTATAAACTTCTTCATGTTGACCTGCTTTCATGGGTGTCAGTGTGCATTGGTGGAATTATGTGTATGGTTCATTATGGCAGATTAAGCAAGTAAACATTACACATGGAGTCACTGTTGTTAATGAGTGGAGCCGGATACTAACGCGTGTGAGTCTGCAGTTTTCTTAATGAGCTCTCTTTAAATCCTGTCTCTCACTCCCTCCTCTAATTTCTCACAAGCCCTCTGGTACTCAATTTCCATAATTTTTTTTTTCATTATTTTGTATTCTGCACAAATTTGCTGGTTTTCTTCATTGTATGACCTTTTTTTCTTGCATTTTAATTCGTTCCCATCTCAGAGATTTGATGAGTTGTTTGTGAGGGATTTCTACGCATTCATACTGTACTTAGTGGTTTGGCATTCATGCACTTTCGTTAGGTTTATTGGATAATTATGGGTTCTTCTTCACTGAGTAATGATATTCTACTTGGATAACATTCTCTGACAGGGACAATGAGGCTTCTTTATTCCTGACATTTGAAATCAAACTTATGATATTTCTGGCTCATGTGTCACTACAGAAACTACCTGAGCTGCTGTTATAAAAGATTCTGACCAAGATTCAGATTTAAAACATCAGCATCACATGCATGAAGCATCCAGATGTGGAAGCTGCTCGGATAATACGTACAAACTTCAGATAAAGGACGATCTGTTATTCAAAGAAGGGCTTCATTCATTCTCTCCAGTGTGAGGCCGGTCCTCAATCGTAATCATTTCATGTAGAAGCCCACTATGATGAATGGATTGACGGCAAGGAAGGAGATGAAGAGAGGAAAGTGAGAATGAAGCAGGTGGGAAGAGATGATATTTAATTTACCAGAACCGATAGAAAAGAAATGGAAGAGCCCTTAAGATATATTATGAATATATATGGCTTCACTTCTCTATCTCTATAAGCTGTTTCTTCTTTATTTTCAGGCAGTGGTGATGTTATCAATGGACTTTTGCAAGTTTTATGAAATTTGTAATGAGGAAAATAATATACATTTAGTGATGGAATAACTAACCCACACTATTAAGTCACTTAGACAGTAAGCTGAGTTTTAATACAACATTTAAAAATGCTTAATATACTGTAGTAGCAAATAGTGAACAAATTAAAGTCTTTATTTACGTGTAAGAATATGTGAACCAAGGAAATAAAGTACGTACTGTAACAAACTTTGATGTTGGTTGGACGAGGCAAGTATTCACAAAGGGCGGTGCTTTTTGTAGGCGTGTGGACATAAGGGACAGTGTTACTTTTTAAGGCAAGTGGACAGAAAGCTAGGGTGCCGAAACATTTGGAGGCGAGTGGAGACGAGCGTGTGACGTCATCCGAATACTCTTGTGGAAGTTCCCCACATTGGGCTGAGTGTTTTGATATGTCACATGTCCATGTTGTGCTAATTTTTTATTTTCATGTGACGTGACGTCATCAGAATATACGTGAGGAAGTTCCCCTCGTTGTTCTGAGTGTTTTGATATGTCACATGTCCATGTTGTAAAAAGTTTTTTGATTTTGCATATATTGTGGGCGGGGCTGCGGGACAACCGAAAGGCCAGTCGGTACACCGATTTAAAACTTTGTTCAGAGTATCACCCTAAAAGAGCTGGCCGTGTTTGGTGTAGATAGTGTAGTTCGAAAGCTTTGCCGAGTTATAAACCTCCAAAATTTATAATGGGAGTCTATGGGAAAAAAGGCCACTTTGAGACCCGGTACAGGAAGTACCAGAACTCGGATCGCTTAGAAAAGTATCCAAATTTGGTGCATGTGGCTCGAAAGCCCTAGTAGGAGTTACTCTTGATAAATTTTTGTCTAAGCTTAAATAGGAAAACAGAATGTTGGCTTCTACAAAGCGACATAATTAAAGCTACTTAGAGTTAGGGTTAGATTCGAAGTAGGTACTAAAGACATGCAAAAGGATTATAATTACACATTTATTTGGTTATGCAAGAGAGGAGATAAATGATCAGAATGACCACGTGTCATTTTTGTATAGGAGGCAAATCAAACGGTTCTACAGGTCTGCCTCGGTACACAAAAGTACTTTTCATTACGGTACATTACTGTATGAGGAACCTGAACTTTCTAACCCATGGTTCCATAAACCTTCCTGTTTTTACTCAGTGCTGGGAATCTAATTTCTTCTTGCGCTCTTATTACACATTACATTAAAAAAAAAACCCTTCAATTAACATATTTTTAATCACTTTGGCTTCCTGCTCCAGCGCAGACATGATCTATACAGAGTCTAGCTATGCTTCTGTCCTTGACTTCAATCTTGTAAACTTGGAAGATTATTTCAGACTATATTCATGTTCCAAAACATTTGAAAATTGAACTTGCTTGTAATATTTAAAGAACAGAATTGTGGTCCTTAGGTGTATAGACACAAGGTTATATGCAGTTTGCTGGTTTACAAAAGCTCAGGAAAGGCATTAAAAAGCTATTTGTTTTGTCCCATTGTATAAATCTTATATACATATTGAGGAGGCAGATTTCTGACAAAGAGGAAGCACAAATTTGGATGAAAAAGACAGAATCATGCAAAAAGGAAGCTGCATAAAAGAATGTATTGCGACATATTGTAACATATATTTTTGGAAATAATTATGTAAGTATAAATAAAAAATTTTTATTTAAAATTAGTTTTATAAATAAAACTATTTCTCATTCATTAAATTATCTACTACAAAATTAGATGGTTTTTGATAATATATAATACTGCTTCTAAGTGTATATATATATATATATATATATATATATATATATATATATATATATATATATATATATATATATATACACAATACAGACCAAAAGTTTGGACACACCTTCTCATTCAAAGAGTTTTCTTTATTTCCATGACTATGAAAATTGTAGATTCACACTGAAGGCATCAAAACTATGAATGAACATAGTGTGGAATTATATACTGTACATAACAAAAAAGTGTGAAACGACTGAAAATATGTCGTATTCTAGGTTCTTCAAAGTAGCCACCTTTTGCTTTGATTACTGCTTTGCACACTCTTGGCATTCTCTTGATGAGCTTCAAGAGGTCGTCACCTGAAATGGTCTTCCAACAGTCTTGAAGGAGTTCCCAGAGATGCTTAGCACTTGTTGGCCCTTTTGCCTTCACTCTGCGGTCCAGCTCACCCCAAACCATCTCCATCGGGTTCAGGTCTGGTGACTGTGGAGGCCAGGTCATCTGGTGCAGCACCCCATCACTCTCCTTCATGGTCAGATAGCCCTTACACAGTCTGGAGGTGTGTTTGGGGTCATTGTCCAGGTGAAAAGGTGGTGTGTCCAAATTTTTGGTCTGTATAAAATAGCAGCTTTCTAGCATTTAGGTTTACTGTAAGAAAAAAAACTTCAAAATTAAGAAAAAAAACTTATAATAACTAGCAGAAACTGGAAAGGGAAGTTCTCTGAGAAAAAGGTACAGTTTAAGTGGACGGTTTACATAGAACCGTAATTTTTTTTTTTAGACTTTTTTATTTTTTTTATAGAAAAACATTTAGTAGATCGATGATCCTACTGTAATTCACCGAAACTCTGCTCAAAGCTTTTTAAGATCTGAAGCACTAAGTGTGTGCTGTAACTTTGCTGTGCGTCAAAGTGGTTTGTGGAAAAAGCTTTTTAAAAGCTGCACAGTACAACTAACTCAGTAGTATGTACTGTAGAGAACTCCAGGCAAGTGAATGACGCATAGCAGTAGTGATGATACAGGTAATGGACAGTGAATTTAGTATAATAGCGCATGATTGCACACATTACATTCCCTTTTTCCTTACTTTTTTGCTTACCCATAGCTTTTTAGATGTTTGACTTTTATCATCAGGTGGATGTTATCAGTGATATCAAACTAAGTCATCCTGAGGTATTCATCAAGGTGCTGCTATCGAACTTAAAATGAGTTACTTCCGAAGAGGCGTTCGTCCTTTAATAGTGTCTTTAAATGTTCCATGAGTTTAGTTCACTTTATGAAAGTCTTGAATATCTTTTTTTTTGCATAATATGAAATGATTGTTGTGGTGACCTCCGGGGTTGGGGGTTCGATTCCCACCTCCGCCTTGTGTGTGTGGAGTTTGCATGTTCTCCCCGTGCCTCGGGGGTTTCCTCCGGGTACTCCGGTTTCCTCCCCGGTCCAAAGACATGCATGGTAGGTTGATTGGCATCTCTGGAAAATTGTCCGTAGTGTGTGAGTGTGTGAGTGAATGAGAGTGTGTGTGTGCCCTGCAATGGGTTGGCACTCTGTCCAGGGTGTATCCTGCCTCGATGCCCGATGATGCCTGAGATAGGCACAGGCTCCCCGTGACTCGAGGTAGTTCAGATAAGCGGTAGAAAATGAATGAATGAATGAATGAATGAATGTTGTGGTGTTTTCAGTGTAATATTACAAAACCACTCAACCACTCAACACAACAACTACACACATAAAAAAACCTCTCTCTCACGTTCTCTCACTTCGTCCATCTCAGTAGTGAGTCAGCAGCTGAAGGTCACCTAGCAGTGGAGCTTTAGAAACCCTTACAGAAACAGAACAAGCAATCTGATCAAAAATAATGTAAGGGGTTGAGTGTGTAGGCATAAGCGTAAGCCTGTGAGATTGCTATTATTACTTACAACACACCCGCAGTGCTTCACTTCCATGTCTTTTTTGCTTTTCTTTCAGTTTTCCTCCCATTTAGCTTCATTACCTGTGTCAAGTTGGTGACTAATTATACTTTGTATTTAATCTTATCTCACATTTAGTTTTGCACTTTCTTTGTTCTGTTTTTCTCATCCTGTGTTTATCATTAAAGTCTTTTGCATGTTTCTCTTCTCTGACCTTCTATGTTACAGAAACATACTGTATATAAACTCACAATACAGCCAATGGTCCATATAAGCAGAAGGTAGCAGCAGATAGATTAGTAGGTTGGTAGTGTTGCTGCCTGACATTAATTGCAAAGGGAACAATAGATCCAACAGCAGCAAAGTTAACCACAGCTCTCGTGGGACTCTCGCAGAGAACATCTGCAGAGCCGAGCGTCACCAGTGACATGTACCTTTTCCACCAAAAAGAACCGAGTGCTGGTTCAGAGCTAGCGCTGGTGATGGTTCAAAGTTGGTTCCACTGGCGAACCTTCTAAGAACCGGTTTGCCTTTCCACCGGCTAGAGAGCCATCACAGCGCCGAGTTTGACGTCACTGTATACGGGTCACGTGTCCCAGCAACGTTAGTGCAGCAGCGGCAAACACAAACACAACAACAATGGCGGATGTTGCTTTACTGTTAATGCTCATGGCTTTGCGAACCTACATTAACATCCAAACGCGGCGAATAAAACGTGTACGTGTGGCTCCGTGTAATCTGTATAAACGGAGGTTGTAATCGATAAAGTACATAACGTTGTTTTATCATTAGCACAGAAAAAAATTGCCTTAGCATGTAGCTACCTACTATCATGTGTGCTGATAATGTATCATATTGTGGTAAAGTAAAAGTGTATTAAACATTAGTATGCTTAAGGTACATTATCAAATGCGCTAACAGTAGCCCCGCCCACAGCCCCTGACGCAAGCGGTTCTTAAGTCTAGACCAGCAACGTTTTGGTGCTACTTAAGAACCACTTTTCCTGGTTCAGAGCCGGTGCTTTGGCGGTCGAAACAGAAAGAACTGGTTCTAAATTAGGCTCCGAACCTGCACTCGAACTGCTTCGGTGGAAAAAGGGCATTAGTGTCTTGTGTAGAAGCATCATGGCGGTACAGCACAGGATTTATGAAGGCCCTGTGTTTCCTATGTCTTAACACAATAGAAACCTGTCCCCCCGTTGATGATCAGGGAAATAAACCAGCTGTAGATTATTCTCTCACCTTTCACACCATGGTGACAAGCAACATCTGGAATGACTCTGTCCTAATTAAAGAAGAAGAAGAAGAAGAAGAAGAAGAAGAAGTTTTATTTATATAGTGCCTTTCCATAGCTCAAGGTCGCTTTACATTTCACAAATACAGTACATTCAGACACTTACATATACACAACACATAATACATATAATTGCATTATCCGAAATGCTTGTTAAATAGATATGTTTTTAACTGGGACTTAAATGCACCCACAGATGTGATGTTTCGTAGTGTAGGAAATTAAAGCATATAACCGGGTTATATGAGTGAAGCTGCACACCACAGCTTGCCTGCCATGAAGGCTCCCTGTATTCCTCTTGCTCTTTGTGCTCTCTGTTCATCTAGATAACCTTCTGATAGAAGGTTACCCGTCACAGAGATCTACGATCAGTGCCACCTCAGCTGGATTTTCTATACTGTTGGAGACTGTAAGGAGAGCTAGAGCAGAATATGGCAGGGCTTGTGTCTAAGACTGCAGGTTCTCAGGCCAGCTTTATGCTAGTTTAACATTGCACATTAGAGATACTAAAGAAGAAAATCTATTCAAACATTTGTACATTTCTTATTCATGTTTTTCATTGTATATTTGTAACCAGTCACTTAACATCTGTATGATGTGTTATCAGGGCTCTCAAGTTTTGAAGACAGGCAAGAGTGACATCTCCAACCCCCCAGTGACACAACAGCGGACAATACCCCATTCATTTTTTCATTGGTTGTTGCGTTAAATCTTACCCAGATACAATAGTGCTATTTTCTGATTGGCTGTTGTGTAGACTTTTTTTCTTTGATTGCCTGATTAGTGTCAGTCTCGACTAAGAACTTCAGGGGAGACGCGCTTGATTCCTGCCCGGTTCCATAGAGACAGCGGTGCGGACTGATACGTTTTGGGCGCTGCGGCTTATTAAATATATGATAAATAGTGAAAAAGTATTTCCTCGTGAGAAATATGATGTGTGGCAGGAGAGTGTGATAAAAGACCCTTGCGGGCGTGGGCGGTCTTGGTCAGAAATTCAGCGGGAACGGGCAGGTGCGGGTTTATAAAAACAGTCCCGTGCAGGGCTCTACTTGACAGCCCTGGTTTTATCCTTCAGGGACTAGAATGAGTCAAAATGATTAAATGAAGTAATGCTAAGTCTATTAATTACTGTATAGCACTAGAGTATTTTTTTCAATTGCTAGCCTTCTTTTCTTAAAATCGCACACAAACCAAACAGAATTATGTCTACCAATCTTATTAACTACTTGGTTCTAAGATCGTCATTCCATTCCATCGTTATTCCATTATAAGAGTACATCAGGGGGACCCAAGGATTTATACGCTCTTCAGTCTGGTTCTCTTCCTTTACACCAGAGGTGTCAAACTCAGGCCCGTGGGCCAAATTTGGCCCGTGGTGTAATTATATTTGGCCCGCGAGATCACATCAGATGTGCATTACAGCTAGCTAGCCGCATGCTCTGCTAATACTACAAATCCCAGAATGCCTTGCCACTGTATTGACACGTAGTCACGAACAGCAAGCGCCCCTCATTCTCTGTTGACAGTCGTTAACAACCATGTTGGTCTCATCGGGCAAGTTAATTCCACCCTCCACAAAAATGGCCAAACGAAAGATGGACAATAGGAGCTTTCAAGACAGGATGGAGGCAGATTATCTGTTCACGATTATAAAGGACAGACCTGTTTGTCTTGTGTGCTAACGGTGCTAACGTGTCTGTAATGAAAGAATATAACATAAGAAGACACTATGACACGAAATATTATGAGAAGTATAAGGACCTGGACGTAAAGCAGAAGCTCCAGAAGGTGGAGGAGATGAAAAAATGTCTGGTTTTCCTGCAGACTATGTTCATGAAAGCAAAATGAAAAGTGAAGCTGCTGTAAAGGCTTTAAAGCGTTATTGTGGCCACAGGGATGGCAAAATCTGCCCTTTAATGAGGGAGAGTTTGTCAAAAAGCGTATGGTCAAAGTTTGCGAAATGAACACCACTGATGTGGCTTTTATTTCAAATTGAATTTCTTATGTGTTTGTAATATCAAGCTCTGGTTGTTCCAGATCCTGTGTTTAAGCAAAACTAAAGTTTGTTTCCGTATGAAAAAGGATGAACATTACAGATCAGTTGCAGTTCATTTTTCAATAAATATTCAGTTTGGCCTGTGACTTTATCTCAGTTTTATATTTTGGCCCACTGTGAATTTGAGTTTGACTCCTCTGATGTAGGTCTTTTTGCTGTATTCAACTGCTTGATTACTTTATTCCACAGGGGTTTTGACCTTGAGATCTAGAAGGCTGCTTTTCTGATAGTCCCACCATGGAAGCTATCCACCATTATTGACCTCTGTCAGATGCCAACCAGATCCTAGCAAACATAACTACCATTTATGGCTAATATTATTCAAGTAAAAGCTTTAGAGGTGGATATCTAATACTGTTATATCTAAAGCCCTATTCGGACGGGATTAGTTTTCCTTGGGGACGTTGGGGTAAAGTAATTATTACCAGAGCTTCTCGGTGATTTTAGTCCCGTCCGAATGTGCCATCTCGGTGATCATTACAAACAATGTCAGTAAAGATTACGGCGACTTTTACCTTCTGTAAAAAGGTCCGGAAAAATTACCTCAGGTAATACTTATCCCGTCCGAATAGACCCGCTGTAAATATGTACGGTAAAATTCCATCATTTCCTGTTTAAAAGTAGTTTTTGGCGCATTTTACAAGCATGGAGGCGTTTGAAACAGGAAGCGACGTCATATGCACATGACGACAAGGAGGTTACTGTGGTGCGTAAAGCGAGTTACCCCTCCCACTTCTGCTACATTTACTGAGATGTCTTGTCCCGTGCGAATCGGCCAATTAATATTACAGACGTCCTGAGGTAAAATTGCATTACTCCACGTCCCCACGTAAAACCAATGCCGTCCGAATAGTGCTTATGACCCTTCTTTTCTTTAAAAACACACTCAGAAATATTATGGTCGTAACCATGATCTTCTAAATCTCTTGCGAGTATTTGCATCATTAGCTAGATGGTGTACACAAGTCATCATCATTTGGAGTACATCAGAATGGCAAAACCACTCACTGCTTCTCAGTGCAGGTTGGTTCTGCTCTTAGTGTGCACGCTCCATTATATTGTTTTGGTTTGATTTTCTCCACTTCACTCTATGCTCACGCTAAGATTTTAACTTATCAGTTATGTCTAAATCATCACTGTGTATTTATTTCTGCTTTGTGTTCGGTGTCATTATGTTTGTCTGATTATGTGATTATCATAAGTTCATTTCGTTGCATTAATACCTACATTTCTTAGTGGTTAGCATGTTCACCTCACACCTCCAGGGTTGGGGGTTCGATTCCCGCCTCCGCCTTGTGTGTGTGGAGTTTGCATGTTCTCATGTTCTGAATGAGAGTGTGTGTTTGCCCTGCAATTGGTTGGCACTCCGTTGAGGGTGTATCCTGCCTCGATGCCCGATGACGCCTGAGATAGGCACAGTCTCCCCGTGACCCGAGACGTTCGGATAAGCGGTAGAAAATAAATGAATGACTGAATAATGCCTACATTTACAGTGTATAAAATCGATATTAACAGTTTTAAAGATGCGCAACTCCATTGTACTTGTAGTTCTCTAACCATCCTGAGGTGAGTAAAAGCAATAAAATTGCAGCAACAAAAAAAAATGTGAATGAGATTAAAGCTTCAATCTGTGATAACCATAACCCTGCATTGCATTCTGGTGATCTTCCACCTACACAGACATATGGTCAGTGTAGGAATCCTAGGGAAACTGAGAGATTATTAAATATCAGGAAAAGGTCAGCATTTTCACAAGAGTCTCACCGAAAACTTGAATTTGAGTGTTGGCATGTGGTTCTATTCTGCTTCAGTGACACACACCAGCTGGGAATAGCTCTTGTGTAAGATTGTCGGAGAGATTGGGAGTTCTAGGACATCACATTTATTTATGGTTCCAATCCTCCTTTCTCACAGACATTGTCACCAGTGATGCTTTTAGGAGTCAAACTAACCAAACATCCATCTGCTGCACTACTACTGGCTGAAGTACCCTTGAATGTAGGCGTGAATTGAATGGTAAAATCTCTGGAAGCTGTTGTCTTGGCAGTCACATTGTCATCATCTGGAAATGCATAACTACACTCTGGGGAGCTCGTGTATCCATGTAGCCAAATATCCATCCATCTGTCCTTTCTTTCCTTATTCCTTCCTTCCTTAGACCAACCTTCTACATTTACTTCCTGATACTTAGAACGTAAAATACCTTGATAGTTTCATCATTTTCTTTCTTTTAAATATTCCGAGATACATTTCTGATCACCTCGTTTGTAAAGACTGGTTATTTGAGTGAGAATAGACTTACTCTTAACTTAACTTCATGCTTTCATTCATTTTCTACCGCTTATCCGAACTACCTCAAGTCACGGGGAGCCTGTGCTTATATCAGGCGTCATCGGGCATCGAGGCAGGATACACCCTGGACGGAGTGCCAACCCATCGCAGGGCACACACACACTCTCATTCACTCACACACTCACACACTACAGACAATTTTCCAGAGATGCCAATCAACCTACCATGCATGTCTTTGGACCGGGGGAGGAAACCGGAGTACCCGGAGGAAACCCCCGAGGCATGGGGAGAACATGCAAACTCCACACACACAAGGCGGAGGCGGGAATCGAACCCCCAACACTGGAGGTGTGAGGCGAACGTGCTAAACACTTAGCCACCGTGCCTCCTAACTTAACCTGATCTTGCTTATTTTTTTTGTAGCTGATTTTCCAGTCCATTCCATGTAAAGATCCCCAGACTGAATACAAATCTCAGGAGATCAGCAGTTTCTGAAACAATCAGACCAGCCCATCTGGCACCACCAACTGTTCCTGTGCTAATATTTCCTACAGGAAATGGTAATCTAGCTTGCTTTAATAATGCAAATTAGGATTGTGAATCTGTAAATAAGTGGTGACATTGTGCTGGGGAGTTCATATCAGAGAGTAGATCCTCATGGTGTGTCTGTACGAGTCATATTGCTTTGTTGGAATGCTGGTGGGGTTTTCTAACCATAACCTCCTTTCAGGGCTGTCAAGTGTCACGCATTGAGAGTGACAGTCACGCATTTGGGTCTTTTGTCACGCTCTCCTGCCACACATCGTATTTCTCACACAGAAAAACTTTTTGACTATTTATCATATATTTAATACGCCGCAGCGCCCAAAACGTATCAGTCCGCACCGCTGTCTGTATGGAACCGGGCAAGAATCAAGCGCGTCTCAGTTCTTAGTCGAGCCTGACACCTATCAGCCAATCAAAAAAAAGGAGGCTACACAATAGCCAATCAGAAAATAGTAAGATCTAAAAATCTGGGTAAGATTTAACGCAACAACCAATGAAAAAAAAAAACATTCATTAGAGAGGATGCCCACGAAACAGCTTGTCTCTGGACGGGACATTGTCCTCAATCATGACCCTAAAAAAGTGTGGGCTTGTGCCGAACTGTTTTATATGGGAGCAACATTACAAATGATAAAGTGAAGTGAAGTGACATACGGATAAGTAAGGTGACCTGTACTCAGAATTTAACCCATCCAAGGTGCACACACACACACACACACACACACACACACACACCGTGAACACACACCCCGAGCAGTGGGCAGCCATTTATGCTGCAGTGCCCAGGGAGCAGTTGGGGGGTTCAGTACCTTGCTCAAAAGCACCTCAGTTGTGGCCGGCCCGAGACTCGAACCCACAACCTTTGGGTTACGAGTCAGACTCTCTAACCATTAGGTCACAAGGCAACAAACACTTACAATAAACAACACCAGTCATAATCCCTCTCTCTCTCTCTCTCTCTCTCTCTGTCTCTCTCTCTCTCTCTCTCTCTCTCTCTCTCACACACACACACACACACACACACACACACACACACACACACACACACACACACACACACACACACAAATTAAAAATGAATAAATGTAAATTAAACAAATAGTATTTGGTTACATATTTATTTATTTGTTTGTTTGTTTGTTTGTTTGTTTATTCCCTTGTTTGTTTGTTTGTTTGGGGGGGGGGGTCAGAGATGTCACGCTTGCCTGTCTTCAAAACTTGAGAGCCCTGTCCTTTCATTTAAGTAAATGGCATGGAGATTTGAAAAGTTGAAGGTAGATATTTTTTTTATTTTATACTAATGTTTGTAAAAGCAAGAAATGAATATAAACTCTGGTACTGCAGATTACCATACAATCTAAATTCTGTGAATTTATGACTATCTATGGTCTGTTATTTATCTGTCTATTGTTTAGCCCCATCATATCAGTTCTACTGAAGGGTGGAAAACTTCCTAACGTTTCCTAACACTCGTATGATTCACACTCATGACCTTATGAGACTGACGTGGGATGTCCATCAGTATGTGTGAATTGCTGTGAAACGGATCTTGAAAGATCTTCAGTCTTTATTATTGTACAGAAAATATCTGATGGAGGTGTTTGGCACAGGAAAAAAATAAGAGACCACTGGAAAATGTTGAGTTTCTCTGGTTTTATTATTTTTTTTGTATGCTTTTTGTTTTATTCTATATACTTGACATTTTTCCCAAATTCCAAATAAACTTATCATCAGTTTGAGCATTTATTTGCAGAAAATGACAACTGGTCAAAATTACAAAAAGGAAGTTATCAAGAAAAAAAAAAAAAAAAACAAGCTCGTATTCATTTTTAAACAACACTATATTAATGTGTGTTGTGAAAGATTGAAGAAAAAAGCACACTGGTAGGCATGGGCAAGAGTAAAAAAGCACAACAGGACCCAACGCTCCTGGTTAGCATGAGAGAGGAAGAGTCTCAATCATTCTTTACATTGAGATTTTATAAGCATGATTTGAACACAGAGACTGAAAAAAAGGAAAACATGGTCAGTCATTGGCTACATTACGACACCTGATCATCTCTGGGTCAGGAGAACCTCACCAAAGTCTGCCTAGTCTCGCCGAGTCTCGCTATCTTGTCTCCAGCTCATTCTGAGTTTACACAAACAACAGCTTAGAGAAATTTTCCATCACACGTGTGAACTTAAAAAAAGTTCAAAATTCAATCAGATATTTCTTGTGACTTGACGTGCTCTGCACCGGTTTTTCACATTGCTGTTGGGTGACTTCATGCCACTTCTGGTGCCAACATTCAAGCAGCTCAGCTTCGTTTGATGGCTTGTGAAAACAATCTATTTTTCTCTTGCACACATTCCAGAGGAGATCAGGTTTCATTGGAGACATGACACATGACACATGACGCATCTTGATGTGGTGGTCCTTCATTTACACCTTGATTAACCTGGCTGTGTGGAATAGTGCATTGTCCTGCTGGAAGAAACAAGAGTTCACCGAATCGGACTGATTCGTTCTAAACAGTTCGCGTCTTGAGTCAGCGCTGATCCACAAGTTACTAAAGTTACTCATTTTCGGTCATGACTGACAGCTCCTACGAGTCTAAATAAACTAATATCCCGGAGTATATGTAACTCCTGTACACTGAACTGAGATATGTTGTGCTGAGAGAACTGGGAGCTCGAGCTGTTGATACAGTACTGTGCATGCGTGAATAACTGAACCGATACAGCTAATCATCAGTACACCGAACTGAGAACTGTTTCTTTCGTCCGCCATACTGAGAACTGATGAGCTGTTGTTACTGCGCATGCGTAAATCACTGAACAGCAACAAATGGAAATGGTTATGATTTAATCTTTTATCAACGTATGTGTTTAACTCAGTTGCATTAGTTTTTGAAACAACTGATGGAGCAAAAGAAATCATTTCAAAATGATGCTTTTTTGTGTGTTTTTGTAAGTTGATGAAGATTAGTTTATTAACTTTATATCTTTATAGCACTATTCGGACGGGATTAGTTTTACGTGGGGACGTGGGGGGTAAAGTAATTATTACCAGAGCTTCTCTGTGATTTTAGTCCCGTCCGAATGTGCCATCTCTGTAATCATTACGGACAATGTCAGTAAAGATTACGGTGACTTTTACCTTCTGTAAAAAGGTCCGGAAAAATGACCTCAGGTAATACTAATCCCGTCTGAATAGACCCGCTGTAAATATGTACGGTTAAATTCCGTCATTTCCTGTTTAAAAGTAGTTTCTGGCGTGTTTTACAAGCATGGAGGCGCTTGAAACAGGAAGCGACGTCATACGCACATGACGACAAGGAGGTTACTGTGGTGCGTAAAGCGAGTTACCCCTCCCACTTCTGCTACTTTTACTGAGATGTCTTGTCCCGTGCGAATTGGCCAATTAATATTACAGACGTCCTGAGGTAAAATTGCATTACTCCACGTCCCCACGTAAAACTAATCCCGTCCGAATAGTGCTTAAGACACGGACAAAAAAACACCCACGTTTGCACATCAATGCCTGTACTGGGTGTTTTAGTTGCAAAACTTAAATGTAAGAAACGTATTCAACTAAAGTTATGATTCCAAAGAACTTTTCGAATGTGTTAAATTGATTGTATTAATATTTGCCGGCTGTGGCGGGATGGTGGAATTAACGTCATGACGTAATCGTGGATTACGTCAGTACGTCAGGACGTAAAAGAACTGGTGAACTGGATTATTGAACCGGTTCGTTAAAACTAACTGACCGAAAGAACTGGTTCGCGGGAAAATACCCGAACTTCCCATCACTGATGGAAAGTGCCCAATCACCATCAGACCACCATTAATCCTCCACCAAATTCCACAGTAGGTGCAAAGCACTGTTTTTTTTTTTCTAGCAGTGGTTCAGGTGATCACCTAATCAGTGCATCATTAAGCAGAATGAATCGTGCCTGTGTTGGAATTCAACAGACGGCGAAATGGATGGCTGCCGTACACGTCAAGCTGCCGATATAACAGAAATCTGGCGAGGTCTCTTAATTTTTCCAGAGCTGTATAGCTTTCCTTACTACTCTTTTGAACCATCTGTCTTCTACACAGTCTTGACCGGAAGTACATGCACATTTTTTTTCCTCTTGCTGAATTTTGTTTTCTTTGCACATTTCTGGAAGGTTTGTCCTTTCATCATCATTTTTGTCTACTTTAATTAGTGTGTGTCTCTCTGGCACACTCAAATGGCTGAAATCTCTAGGTCCAAATAGCATCATCCATAATCCAAATTGTGCCTTTTCCCTTAGAGCAGTGCTTTTCAGTCCTAGCCCGTAATGTTTTCTCAGCTCTAATGCTCTCATTTAACCTCATTAAGAATCTGTCACCTAACTGCTGAGTTGAGAGGTGTGTTAGAGCAGAAATTCATGCTAAAATGTTCAGCACACAGAAATAGACAGATAAGAGGGGGGAATATTCTTTGGACGTGTCAACAAATGGTCCATTTTCCCAACCTGGTGCATTTGCGGCTGGGCGCAAATCTTTCTTACCGTTGCCATGGTGTTATTTTAAAAGATAAACACAGAAGGAAACATAACTCATAAAGCTAAAAAAATAAATAATTAAATATCATTATGTACAGTATGATGGAAGGGGGGCATGATGGCTTAGTGGTTAACACGTTTCAATTCAATTCAATTCAAGTTGATTTGTATAGCGCTTTTTACAATGGGCTTTGTCTCAAAGCAGCTTTACAGAACATAAACATAGAGCAGAAGGTAAACATAAGGAGAAAAAAGAATTAATATAGTAAAAAATTAAGATATATATAGTTCACAGTGTGTATGTTATGTTATGTATGTATGTATGTATGTATGTATGTATGTATGTATGTATGTATGTATGTATTTATTTATTTATTTATTTATCCCCAATGAGCAAGTCTGAGGTGACTCAGGCAGCAGTGGAGAACCTTGAGAGGAACCGGACTCAAGGGGGAACCCATCCTCATATGGGTGGAGCTGGGGGTGAGATTACAAATATACAGTCAAACAGGTGTTGAATTAGTGTAAAGATCACATGGAGTTCAGATCTCCTCTTGGTATCATAGAGTCCAACTGGAGCTGGTAGATCTGTAGATGTCTCAGGATTTTCATAGAGTCAGCCTCATCTCAGTGGAGGTCCAAAATCTTCATCGCACGGAAGACGATCGGAGCTGGTACAATGTCTGGATGCCTCAAGAAGCAGTGTAGGGGGATTAACATATTTGCTGTTCATAAAAAAGGTGCAAGTCTAAAGTATTGGTGCATAATTT
Source organism: Tachysurus fulvidraco (assembly GCF_022655615.1). Lineage (NCBI taxonomy): Eukaryota > Metazoa > Chordata > Actinopteri > Siluriformes > Bagridae > Tachysurus > Tachysurus fulvidraco. The sequence continues at coordinate 18,970,308 of NC_062532.1, read as the reverse complement.
TATGGGATGTATTATGTGTGTTTGTACGCCTGACTAAAAAGGTGAGTTTACATCACACCTCCAGGGTTGGGGGTTCGATTCCCGCCCCTGCCTTGTGTGTGTGGAGTTTGCATGTTCTCCCCGTGCCTCGGGGGTTTCCTCCGGGTACTCCGGTTTCCTCCCCCCGGTCCAAAGACATGCATGGTAGGTTGATTGGCATCTCTGGAAAATTGTCCGTAGTGTGTGAGTGTGTGAGTGAATGAGAGTGTGTGTGTGTGTGCCCTGCGATTGGTTGGCACTCCGTCCAGGGTGTATCCTGCCTCGATGCCCGATGACGCCTGAGATAGGCACAGGCTCCCCGTGACCCGAGAAGTTCAGATAAGCGGTAGAAAATGAATGAATGAAAGAATGATGGAAGAAGAATGGACTGGAAATGGCAGAGTAATGCTGAGAAACAGCATTTCACAGTTGGTATAGGATGGCATGATGAATATACATGAAAATATGTTCTAAATGCACATCCAGAAATATTCCTACGTCAAATAACAGCACAACATGAGTAACTCCGGACAGAACTGACTGATAACTGACCGAGAACTTAATTAGAAGATGACACAATAACAACAAAAAAACAATATATATATATATATATATATATATATATATATATATATATATATATATATATATATATATATATATAAAGCCATAACCATTAGTATCGGTTATGAATAAGTTATTATTTATTCTTAATAATTAACAAAGAGAAACACTGATGCGTCCATTAAGAAGATGAAATTGGGATATATAAAGTATGACATATAGCATTACTCCAATTATGTTAACACATTTGACGTTAAAGATGCTTTTAGGCATTGGGTTTGCTTCCAGCATTATAAACAATGCTTGATCCCCCCCCCCCCCCCCCAGGACTGTAAACGCCATCAATCCGCCATCAAGCCTCTCACCACAATCTGAGAGAAAAGAATTCATATGTACAGCCTTAGCATACTGAGACAGACATTAGGGCTAATATGAAAGTGTCAGCGTTATCTTGCAGCCATGTTCTTGCAGAATTAAGACTAATACGAGACTCTGACTTGGTGCATTATTGATGAGTCAGAGTACTTAGATCTTTTTATGCTTAATAGATTTTATTCCTCACTTAATATTCAGCAGAATCCTGAAGCCCTGCCTCTCAGTTTTTAATTACAGATGCTTCAGCGAGACAATGGTATCATAATATATAATGTATTGTTCAATTCTGATTGGCCAGAAGGTTGTAAGTCATTTTCTATTAAATAGCAGCTCTAAAATTGCAAGGTTTAAATTAATGCATGTTTTAAAGGTGCGGTGCACGATGTTTGAAAGCCAATGTTGACATTTGAAATCATCAAAACAAACACGCCCCTAACCCAAATGGGTGTCACCCCTGTTTAGCTCCGCCCCACACATACATACGTAACCAAGGCAACTATTAGGGCGGAACCTGCTGGGGCAGCTGGCCGAGGGGATATTTTTATCAATAAATGAACTCGATGAGTAATACTATGGTAATACAAATGTGTATTTGTAGTACTGTAAATTCTTATTTATTTTATTATTCGTTAATTCCTTTATCATTAATTATGTTTACCTTCTGCTCTATGTTTATGTTCTGTAAAGCTGCTTTGAGACAATGTCTATTGTAAAAAGCGCTATACAAATAAACTTGAATTGAATTGAATTGAATACTGTGTGTTGTATCGTGAAAGGTTTAGCTCCGTTTCACGCGGAAGACGACGTTCAACACCTAGAACCCGAATCAGAGGTAACGGCAGGTATCTGCAATGTCAACGTTTCTTCGCTTATTGACAAGACACGCCCCTTTCTGCTCATTGGCTACACGTTTGTTTTGTTTGTCGGCCCGACTCATTTTTCTGAAGCATTTTTCAAACATCGTGCACCGCACCTTTAATGCTTTTGTTTTCTTTATAGCAACGACATACACGTAAAAATGTACGTAAAAGTAATGGTAGATCTGTGAGTAATGGTATATTTAGCATATTTTGGAAGGAGTCTCCAGTACCAGTGAACAGAAAAAAGACTTAAGGAAAGAGGGGTTGCAGTTTTTTTGGTCTTTCGCGATATGACAAGCTCATTTCTTAATTAAAGTAAGTGAAATAGAAAACTGTTATTTTCTTGTCTCGCGTACAATCCGCTATCTTCAAAACGTGCAAATATGCGTGGGGAAAAATAGCATCATGTTGATATGGACCGGTCTCTGACAATGCCTTGCACATAGACTTCTCCCTCATAAAACACCCACACCTGTCCAGATTTGGATGGATAGTGAGCACTGCATTCTTATCTCTGCAACCCTCTGCAGCGGTTATTAATCTTAGTGTATTCTAATAAATATCATTTTTCATAGGATTCCTCCTACATATTCTGGGCTCAGATGGTTACTTCTCATCCCTCACTTTCTCTGTCTCTTCTACATCCATTTTCCTTCTTTGCCACTTTCATTGTTCTTCCTTTGTTTACTCTGGAATAATGGATGTGGCCACTAGCATTCCCAGCATGCACTCGGATGGTGATGATGATAAAACCTTGCTGTCGGGTTGACTGATCACTGTCCCGTAGAGATTGGGACAGATGTGCTTCATGAAGACATGCTGACATGCCCCAGGCTGTTTATAGACTGAGAATACAATTTCAGCATCCTTTAGCAAATGTCAACATTGTTTATTGCTAATATTTTTGTTTCTAAAGGTGACAGATTGGTATAGACCTTTAGGCTTGTCAAATAATTTCAAAACTGATCAGCGTGGATTAAAGTCTTAATTACTGTACACTGTGTCATTTCCCTTATCAACAACAGTCATATACACACTCATATACACTAACCCTAACCCTAACCATAACACACTCATATATAGTGCAGTGCACATACAAATGGATGACAAGAACACTTTGAATATGCCCTGGTTTAGATTGTATGAGTCTCTAAGTCTCTAAAACTGTACTGGAGGGACGAACACCATATTTCCAATACATATTCCATCTGTTGTTGTTTTGGTAATGGCGTTCGAGAGCGGCATCTAACATATTCCTCAAAATCTGTCATAAGGGTCTATAAAGGTCGGTAGATGACCAACATAATTTATATCACCAATAATCCATCTTTGGGGGCACGGTGGCTTAGTTGTTAGCACGTTCGCCTCACACCTCCAGGGTTGGGGGGTTCGATTCCCGCCTCCGCCTTGTGTGTGTGGAGTTTGCATGTTCTCCCCGTGCCTCGGGGGTTTCCTCCGGGTACTCCGGTTTCCTCCCCCGGTCCAAAGACATGCATGGTAGGTTGACTGGCATCTCTGGAAAATTGTCCGTAGTGGGCGAGTGTGTGAGTGTGTGTGTGTGCCCTGCGATGGGTTGGCACTCCATCTAGGGTGTATCCTGCCTTGATGCTCGATGACGCCTGTGACCCGAGTAGTTCGGATAAGCGGTAGAAGATGAATGAATGAATGAATGAATGAATGAATTAATGAATAATCCATATTTTGTTTGTATGAAAATTTAAGCTATCATACAATTTACAGTAACAATATACTACAAGTTGGAAACCTTGATAAATAAAAAGGAATTCAAGTGACTGGGGTCTCTGGTAATGCTTTGGAAGGCAGGTTCAGTTGGTGGCTCCTCAAACCAAACCAGAGCTGCACCAAAGCCTCTCTCTCGAGTCTTGAACATTTTATTCTCAGATGTTCAAAGCGTTTGCTGTGGAAATCCACTAGGATGTCTTTCAGCGTGCCAGAGGAGGCAATATATCTGTTACTGAGAGCCCCAGCAAAGAAGACCAGACCAATAAACTCCACATTTTAGCAATAAGGAGACAATGGGAGATTCTGTATGACTGAGGTATTTACATTATCTCACAGAAGTAAGTACACCCCCTTATGTTTTCTTGTGGCCAGCGGTTTATTCATCAATGGCTGTGTGTTGAGTTATTTTAAGGGGAAAGCACGTTTATACTGTTATACAAGCTGTACACTCACTACTTTACATTGGACCACAGTGTCAATGTTGTCACATGAAAGGTATAATAAATAATATTTACAAAAATGTGAAGGGTGTACTCATATCTGTGAGATACTGTATATCACATAGCTTATGGAACTGGTTTTTTTTATTCATATTTATACGTTTATGCAACTCTTACATCGTTTGTCCACTTTTGTGAGTCACCTGAAAATGAGAACAATAGGGGTTGATAACCTAAGACCTACTGAAAAGCGTTTAGCCATTATACGCTATAAGGCTACTTACATATTTTTTATTTCTGTTTATACCTTAGCAATTGAGGGTTAAGAGCCTTGCTCAGGGGCCCTGCAGTGACAACTTGGTAGACCTGGGATTAGAACCAATGACCTTCTGAGCAGTAGTCGAACACCTTAACCACTGAGCTACAGTACCACAATGTTTTGCCAACGTTGATGTGGAAGAACCCTATGAAACCCATGGAACACAACTAGGATGAAGTGCACAACAAATGCTCTCAAGCCTGAAGGGTCCCAATCCCCAAAGTCACATTTCAAAATCAAGTGGAGGTAATTATAACAGCAAAGGTGGCATAGACACATTATTAAAATCCATACAGACACACGTTGGCACGATGGTCAGGTTTGTACATGCCAATGCTGGCCATATAGTGTATGAGTGAGGCAAATATTAGACCTATTGTCCAAGGCAGGAAATGGCTGCAGTCATGTTAATAAATGCAGCATTAATAATAAATGAATCAGCAAAACATTTGCCTAAGGCATTTTACTTGAGTGTGGAACTAATCAGTGGATGAGAAGCTGAAATTAACGTTGAGCAATATTATGAAGGCATTCCACATATTTGAGAGACGGACTGCACTTTGTGATTAGAAGTATGTCTTCAAAGAAAACACAATGCCGCAATACTGCAAGCTGTATTTAAGCCATTTCTAGTTCCACTGGGAAACCAGCCTGTAGGCTTTTGAAATCCTGAGGATTATGGTAATGAATTCTGTGACAGAATGAGACTATGGGTATGAGGTAAGGAGGTGTCCTGGGTTTCTGATTGAGCCTATGCCTGATAAGCCTTTACAGAGATGTAAACCAGCATCAGTCTCATTGAGATAGCTACCGGAAGTTATCTCTGGCTTGTACCCGGAGTGTTAAATTAAAGTGTGCTGAACGTATTCATTTAATAATTTGGCCGGTTTGAACAAGATTGTTCAAAATTTTCGACCAGCAAACAGATTTAAAAAAAAATCAACCATGTTTCCATGTTTTGGACTATACAGTATGTGACTCGCATTGCAAAGTAATTTCTTCTGACTACGGCAACAGCTTTTGTGGTCTGTAGATGAGTGTGAAGTGGAACATGGTTTAAAAAGTATGCCCTAGGTTATAGGTTTTGATAGATCGTAAGGTATAATCAGAGCCGATCGAGCCCTATATGCTCACCATGCAAGTTGCCTAGGGCCCCGCAAATTATGCATGGCCCCGCCTCCTCCTGCCTTATTTTACAGCGCGTGTTAATATTTACTGCGTAGATGACAATATGAAGCGGAGCTCTCCATCTGGCCATGAAAAGAGAAAAAGAAACAAAATGATAGTGAAATGCGAGAACGGCAATCAGGTAAACTTCTAGTGTTCTCTTCAAGTTTGATGTCAGCAAGAGCAAATAACAGTAAAGTTAAGTTGATGTGATTCTGTCTCTAGTCTCTATCTGACTAGCTAAATTAGCTGTGCAGTGCTGCCAGTGCATTTATCGTGAATAAACGCGAATATACTAAAATATTCCATTCAATAAAGATTTGTTTATACGTCATTCAATTCTGTATAGTTTTACTCTTTGACCGAGAGATGGAGCAAACTTTTTTATTAAAAGGAGGGAGGTTTGTAGTGGGAGCAGTGGGGTGTCAAGTGTGAATATGGGGCAATTGGTTTACATGGCTCACGGGTCAGGTACGAGGGATCGGCTCTGGGTATAATATAGGTTCTCTGCTTCCTCGTCTCATTTCCCCTGTTCATCGTTATTTCTAGAAGTAAATGCATGTTTGATCTTACTAGGTTTGCATGATGCTGTGAATATCTACAGTGGCATCAGCACTGGCTACATATTGCTAAATGTTTTTAGCGTTCGGCTTACTACAGTAGTAAAGCTGCAAAGCATGATTTTAGTGCATCTGCAAAGCTAAAGGTACAGTATAAATGAATCTGCATATAAATTGCTAACATTCATTTTTGCAATGCTTTTCTCTCTTGAAGCTCTTTAATTTGCTTTTACTATGAGGGCAAATAGATGAAGGTATTATTATTTAACTTGTCCGTGAAACCTTCTAGTCTGTGTTTGCAAGGGTACGGGCTGAATGATGACACGTGGTATTCATAGTGCACCAAGGATGTAATGAAGGCAGTTTCCCCGTCATTTTCCTACACGGAGGAAGCTCTGTACATGGAGATTTGTTAAAGTGAGGCAGGTACGAGGGATAATGGATATTCATTTTCAACAGCCTTAAAACTCTTGTAGTCAATACAGTGGGGCAATTTCTCATCCGTAAAAGCTTGTATTAGCAGGGGATGTAAATCATAGAATTTATTCATGTGCAGAAATGAAAGTAAGCTGTGCTCTTAGTGTATAGCATCAGGAAAGCCTATTGTTCAATCCCAGGGGCAACTGTCGTCTGCCTATCTAATAGTCAGAAACTCTTTCTGAATATCAAGGCTTTCGGGCGAATAAACTGAAGTTATGGCACAGGGAATATCTCCAGACAATTTTTTTCTGTTGGTGTTTGAATTGGCAGGAAAAAAAAGTAAAACAATAATTCTATTAAAAATTGCAACAAAGTGGTGTAACGGATAATCGCGTGTATATACAAATTGTATTGTCACATAATTGCTTTTTTATTAGGAGCAGACAAGCCTTAAGGACTTGTGATACTGTGCCATAATGCACTTTAGGCAAGAAATGACGCTGTGCAGAGTGGCACAGCGGCACAGCGGGTAGAGTTGCTGCCTCACAGCTCCAGTGTTTGTGGTGGTTTCCCGCCAGGTTCTCTGGTTTCCACACAAATCTCAAACACGTTCCAGTAGGTGGACGGCCTACAATGAAGCGCTCATATGAGTACATGGTGGCCCTCGATGGACTGCCGTCACATCCGTGGTGTATTTGCTCCTCATATCCAGAGTTCCGGATGCACAACATCTCTAACCAGGATAAACTTTGAATGTATAGACAATAGAAAAGAACGCCTTAGGAAGAACTAAATCTGTCACCTCACCTCTTTACCACAATCATATAACCACTAATTTCTGCATCTTGAAATGCTTGTGGATCTTCATGTGGCACATCTTTTTGAGAGGAAGCGAAACATAGGTTTGCTGCTTGTAATTATCTGACATAGAAGAGAGGGTCACCTTTCGGAAACTTGCACTGAATCACTGATAAGCAGTTCTGTGCTTGAGTTAATAAGCTCCTCTGTAACATGTTCAGATTCAGACACCTAAGACCTTAGTCAATGGCACTTTTTAAACAGCCCTTAAATTCCCATCTTCCTTCAGGGAAAAGACAATTATTTTGTTATAGTTTTTTTTTAAATTCTTTGATGGGGGGGGGGGGGGTTTAACATAACACCTTGATGATAAAGCATGCCAGACAAAACATTCATTCATTCATTTTCTACCGCTTATCTGAACTACCTCGGGTCACGGGGAGCCTGTGCCTATCTCAGGCATCATCGGGCATCGAGGCAGGATACACCCTGGACGGAATGCCAACCCATCGCAGGGCACACACACACACTCTCATTCACTCACACACTCACACACTACGGACAATTTTCCAGAGATGCCAATCAACCTACCATGCATGTCTTTGAACCGGGGGAGGAAACCGGAGTACCCGGAGGAAACCCCCGAGGCACGGGGAGAACATGCAAACTCCACACACACAAGGCGGAGGCGGAAATCGAACCCCCAACCCTGGAGGTGTGAGGCGAACGTGCTAACCACTAAGCCACCATGCAGTGAGAGCTAATTTGAGAGCAAACTGAATGCTAAATAATTAGCATGCTACACCATTAACAAGCAGTTTGTTTTGTTACAGTAACACATGTATGTTATTATTCTTTTCACAACCTCCCGGGTTTGCAATAACATGTAACTCAGCTTTACTTGAAAAACAATCCATCAGCACCATGATGTTTTTTTCCTCTCAGCGTAGCAAAAAAATGGACATTATATCTACAAAAATTCTCTCAAAGTGCTGACTACTGACAGAGCTGCCATGCACTTGGGAGTTTTATGAGCTGCGTACGCCAGGCGACTCTTACGGCATTGCACTTCGTCAGCCAGGCCAAAGAAAAGTTTCTTGTACATTTTTGCCTTATTTTGTCCTTTCTGTGTTAAAAATAAGGTTTTCGTGTACCAGCTTTGAGAAAACAATAATTTTTCAACTCCTGCTCTCAAGGTTAATGATGCTGACTCTCAAAGCTGTGTTCTATAATAATACATTTAAATTATCTTAGCAGCAACTCGAAAGAAAGACAGACATTCATGCAGATGGTCACTTTTAAAAAAAGTGGAGACGTGGACATATGTGTCACTAAAAGACTCAAAGAATCACAAAAAAGGGTATTATTTTCTAGCCCGTCTCTTTATGGTAGCTGTAGGCCATAAAGGATGTCCTTGTACGTGCGTATCAAATCTTTTACAGTTGATGGGAGTTTGTGTTCAAGTGACTTTCAAAAAGCTAACAAAATGAACACATGCAGTGCAAATGATTCACATTCAGACTCCATGCAGGCACTTAAATTGATTCACTCAGATTTTTAAACTACCTGCAGTTATATACATGAAGAAATATAATTTACAATAGAGATTAATTCATTCATCCATTCATTCATTTTCTACCGTTTATCCGAACTACCTCGGGTCACGGGGAGCCTGTGCCAATCTCAGGCGTCATTGGGCATCGAGGCAGGATACACCCTGGACGGAGTGCCAACCCATCGCAGGGCACACACACACTCTCATTCACACACACACACACACTACAGACAATTTTCCAGAGATGCCGATCAACCTACCATGCATGTCTTTGGACCGGGGGAGGAAACCGGAGTACCCGGAGGAAACCCCCGAGGCACGGGGAGAACATGCAAACTCCACACACACAAGGTGGAGGCGGGAATCGAACCCCGACCCTGGAGGTGTGAGGCAAACGTGCTAACCACTAACCACATCCCATGACTTTCTAACTGACTCCGACCTTTTTTGCATAAAGTCTGAATTGTTTTATGCTGTTTATATATATATTTATATACACACACACACACACACACACACACACACACACACACACACACACACTCAATTCCAGCTCCTTGCTGGAGGCGAAATTATGCAAGAAAGAAGGACTTAAGTTCAAAGTGTGAAAATGGAATAAAATAAAAATAAAAAGATGTGTGTAATGTTTTAGGCAGATTGCACCTACGCTAAGCTACAAAGCAAAAAAATACTAAAAATAATAGATGAGGTTCTAACCCATGGTCACCTGGTGATGCACTCTGCTGGAGATATATCTTCATGGACAGCCTGTGACTCATGGGACTGGTGTTGGGGCCACTTGGAGACTGTCACACCGTCTTTGAGCTACTTTTGCGTCGGTCAGCTTTGTGCTCGGGTCTTCATCTTCATCAGGGATCATTTGAAGATTTCGGTAGAAAGTGATTAGTCTTGTTTCTGCGGTGAACTCAGAAATGACTCTGACCTGTTTATTCCCCAGGAGCTCTTGTTTACTAAATTCCACTCAACTACAATCTGTTGTAGAAAGGACAGTATTTACATTTACGTTTTTTACTGTCCATCATCACCCAAATGAGGATGAGGTTCCCTTCTGATCCTCATCTCAGGGAGTTTTTCTCCTTACCACCTTCACCTCAGATTTGCTGATTATGGAAAATTGTTGTCGATATATTGGAACTTTTTTCCATACTTACGTAAAGCTGCTTTGAGACAATGTAAATTGTTAAAAATGCTATACAAATAAATACAATTGAATTGAATTTAAAAAAAAAAAGGCTATTCTACTGTGCGGTTATTCTTGTACAAGCATGTTCTGCATGGAAGAGTCATCAGGAAGAGTCTTTTCCAGTGGCTTCATCACTTAGCTCAACATCTGAGGGAGCGTTAAATAGTATTTAGATAAAGCAGAAGGATTTTAGGGGCTTTTTACATCTAGTCACTTCCTGCATTTTCTGTGATCAGATAGCTAACACCAGGTCTAAATGCCCTCTGAAGCGTTTTCGAGACGGATATAAATCCGATGGTTCAAACCCCTTCAGGAGGTGGTCTGGGATGCGTTTCAGATGAAACTGGACAGGTGTAAATGAATGTGGTTGTTCAAGCCACATACGTCAGCGCTATACACCTCCCAAACGGAAATACGTCACTCGCAGGTGATCTTTCACCCAGGCGTCTCGTCGGGTCTTAAAACGCGCTGCTGCCGCCAGCGAAAATGCAGCAAACAGTAAACCCTGTTTTTTGTAGCAAAACCGTTGTAACGAGTTTTCCGTCTTCTTTTTGATCTCGTTCTGAAAACCGCATACACCAAAGCGTGTTCCATTTCAATTACCCCGGAAATGAGGTCAAATATATTAGCGTTTTGGGCGGGAGTAGAAAGATCGGATCGATATCCGATTCGCCGAGACGCGTTTATGTGGCCTGATGTAAATGGGACAGTTTTAACAAATCAGATAGCAACAAATCGGATCAGAGAAAACACACGAAGTGACCAGGTGTAAAAAGTCCCTTAGATGAGCTGTGGACTGATTAGGGTTAATCTGTTATGCTTTAGGGTTGTTTTAGTCAAAGTCAGTCAAAATGCTGAAGCTGTAAATGGACAATCATGGAGAAAAAAGTCCTCTAAAGTCCATCATGGACAGCCTGAACCTGAACATCACTGAAAATCTATGGGCAGATGGTTTAAACATGAATACCTTAGAACAAGAACCGTTCTTGTTCATTAAACAAGGGTCGAAAGCCTTAAAGCTGGCTACAGAAAGCATTCGTAAGCTGTGGTGTCTGCTGAAGGGATGTTTTTAAGCGCTGTACTTTTTCAAGTTCTTAAAATAAATTAACCGTGTATTAGTAATTGCCGAATTCTTCTTTATTAGTTCCACACTGAGGCTGTGTTTCTTTCAAATTATAAAATACAGTTTTGGGTGATGCCTAAAAAATGTGCATTGCTGAATTAATGATGGAATAAAATCAGAAAGAAGCTGCACTTGAACGAATGGAGACATACTGGATCTAAGATTTTCTGGTTTTTTTCCCCTCTCTCTCTGAGCAGTTTGTTAACTGGTTTAACGCATGCTCCATTAGCAGGTTTAGTCATATAATAAATATGTGCCTATCAGTACCTTTAGAAGTAGTAATCCATCATGCTTCTCCGCTCCGGTTGTGTGTGTGAGTTATGTTTGTTTTCTAGCGCATAGCAGAATGCAGGCTAAATGAATATGACCTCCACATCTCTCATTGTTGATGTTGCCTTATCAGTGTGAGCCAACACTGCTGGGATCACACAGTGCTCGGGCATTTCAGTCATCTGGCTGCTTTTCCTGTACTGGCATACATCCTACAACACACACACACACACACACACACACACACACACACACACACACACACACACACACACACACACACACGCATACAATATATGATATAATATTTGATTAACTAACAGTAATCAGAAAACAAGACAGCAGAAGGCTAGTGTGTGTGTGTGTCTGTGCGCGCATGCGTGTGTGTGTGTGTGTGTGTGTGTGTGTGTGTGTGTGTGTGTGTGTGTGTGTGTGTGAGAGCGTGTGTGTACACTTCAGTTTGTTTCAACTAGGTAATTCGACAGTGTTTCTGATTTCCACCTATCTCTCTCTCTCTCTCTCTCTCTCTCTCTCTCTCTCTCTCTCTCTCTCTCTCACACACACACACACACACACACACACACACACACACACATGCATACAATATATGATATATGATTAACTAACAGTAATCAGAAAACAAGACAGCAGAAGGCTAGTGTGTGTGTGTCTGCATGCATGTGTGTGTGTGTGTGTGTGTGTGTGTGTGTCTGCGTGCATGTGTGTGTGTGTGTGTGTGTGTGTGTGCGCTTCAGTTTGTCTCAACTATTAAATTCAACAGTGTTTCTGATTTACACCTATCTCTCTCTCTCTCTCTCTTTCTCTCTCTCTCTCTCTCTCTCTCTCTCTCTCTCTCTCTCTCTCTCTCTCACACATGCATACAATATATGATCCAATATATGATTAACTAACAGTAATCAGAAAACAAGACAGCAGAAGGCTAGTGTGTGTGTGTGTGTGTGTGTGTGTGTGTGTGTGTGTGTGTGTGTGTGCGCGCGAATGTGTATGCGTGTTTGTGTGCGTGTGTGTTCTTCACTTTGTTTCTGTTTAATGTGTCAACTAGGTAATTCGACAGTCTTTCTGATTTCCACCCCCCCCCCCTCTCTCTCTCTCACACACACACGGTACTTGTACCATTTGACTCTACAAATGCAAACCCCAAAGTAATAGGAATATCTGACGGTTTTGGTAAGAACACAATACACACACAACCTCTTACATCCATCCTACTTCATTTAATTGTCTGTCAGTTCATGCCATGTTAAGAATTCTTATCTCTATATTTCTTCTCTGGCTTTGACACACCATCTGTTCTGTTTGCTACAAGTTTACAAGTAGCCAAGAAAGAAGACGGGGCATAACAGACAGACTAAAATACCCGAAATCCATTACCCTGCCTATGGCACGTCCCTCCCTGAAGGAATAAAACTCGTAGCAAACACTGCGAAAAGCCATTTTAATTATATTTAATTATTTCCTAATTCCTTCCCCTTGCACATTTATCTTTTAATGGCCAGAGCTGAAACTTGTGAGCTGAAAGCGAAAAGGAGGAAAAAAAAGGGGGGGAAGGAAGAAAAGAACAGTTTGGCTGATTGGTTTCACTAAATCAAGTCTGCAGATTCACTTAGCCAAGCCATCTAAACCTCATTAATGGATAACCGAGGATGTCAGACGCAATAGCACAATAAATAGACTGTTTATTCTCTTTGAAACCAATGACGGTATTAATACGGAACTCTGTAAATAACCTTTAGTCTTATCTCTGTTGGGTCATTTGCAATTCAGAAATTAGATTTATTCAGTAATCTGAATAAACAGGCACATTTTGAGTTTCCATTATAGTGAATAAATAAAAATGAATATCTCTCTTAACTAGCTTTCCTGTTATAACGTACTGTAACTGATACGGCCGGTGCGATGAAAAGGTAGCAGGATGTGAGATTTGTTGATTTAACAAGGCTACGGTTTTAAAGCCAGCAGAATAATCAGTGGGCTGCTGCTATTTGCTTCGAGATAGAAAAATTAATTTGAAAATGAATGAAAGTTTTCCTGCAAGATGGACAATAGACATACAGTGACATACTATATGAAATATATATATATATATATATATATATATATATATATATATATATATATATATATATATATATATCGTCGCTGTCGGGCGGAAACCTGTCCAAATGTCCAAATTTTGTCAATTTCATATTTTTTCACATATCGATGCTATCGGTCAGTCCCCACGTGGGTCTGTTATTTTTTTTTTTACAAATTATTAACCAATCTAAAGTCTTGAAAATAGCTTGAGCGCAAATCTCTTGAATCCATTGGACACTTCAACTGTCCACCTCTTCTTCACTCCGTGGGAGAGCTTCACGGTATATTTCTCCTCAAGAAGAGTCATAACGAATCAACACGTCTTCTGAGGTAAATGTCTTCAAAACACTGGGCTCAAAGAAAAAAAATCTTGACCCCCGCTTAGTTCTGGTGCTCGTCTGAGGACAGGAATTTAGCGCAAGACAATCCACTGTAACGCGGACTAAACCCTGTGCATTGCAGATAAGATACGCCTTTTTTTTTTTATTTCCTGAAAAATAATGATTTTGGAGATAGGAGGATTCCGCGACGATATATACAGTATATATACAGTGATGTTTGAGGAGAAGGCCTGGCTCTCAATCAGCATTCCAATTCATCCCAAAGGTGTTCAGTTGGGGTGAAGTCATGGGTTATAACTGCAGGCTCAAACCCTGAAAAACAGCCTAAATCCAATGCCCTTTCCTCACCAAACTTGTATTTTGGAAGGTTGTACACTCTTGACATTTCCCAATTACAGATTCATCCATTAGATAGTAAATCTCATCTTCATCATTTCATTCATTCATTCATTTTCTACCGCTTATCCAAACTACCTCGGGTCACGGGGAGCCTGTGCCTATCTCAGGCGTCATCGGGCATCGAGGCAGGATACACCCTGGACGGAGTGCCAACCCATCGCAGGGCACACACACTCTCATTCACTCACACACTACGGACAATTTTCCAGAGATGCCAATCAACCTACCATGCATGTCTTTGGACCAGGGGAGGAAACCGGAGCACCCGGAGGAAACCCCCGAGGCACGGGGAGAACATGCAAACTCCACACACACAAGGCGGAGGCGGGAATCGAACCCTGACCCTGGAGGTGTGAGGCGAACGTACTAACCACTAAGCCACCGTGCCCCCCATCTTCATCATTTTTTTATTTTTATTTTTTTACGTTTTTTCACGTCACTTCAGAGAATACTTTTCATTGCTCCAGTGTCCAGTGGAACTGACCACCTACAGTACATGGCCATCGTGGTCATAGGTAATTTATTATGCTTTCATACACAGAGCAGAACCTAGAGGACACTCTATCTTATTATCTCAAATGAAAGCGCACTATCAGAGCACTTCATGATGTATCACTGGATTACGGGAAGCCTATAGGGCAGAGTATCACATATTCTCCAGAGGACAGGTGAAGCGAATAGCTCATTATGGCACTGGTTAACTGGTGGGATATATTTGAGCATCAGAACTGGACCATGGACCATTGTGCTTTGCTCAATTGGTGAACACATGGCAGACCAGGTACCATTGTTGCAGCATTGCTGCAGACCTGGGACATGCCAATGGAAACGATATCCCACGATGGCTGTGGCCTCTTACAGCAGGATAATGTGCCATGGCATAAAGCAAAAATAGATCAGGAATTGTTTAAGTAGCACAACATTGAGTTTGAGGTGTTGACTTGGCCTACAAATTCCCCAGATATCAATCCAATCGAGCATCTGTGGAATGTCCTGAACAAACAAGTCCGATCCACGGAGGCCCAAACTTGCGACTTACAGGACTTACAGTAAAGGATCTGCTGCTAACATCCTGGGGCCAGATACCACAGCACACCTTCAGGAGTCTAGTGGAGTCCATGCCTTGATGTGTCAGTGCTGTTTTGGCAGCAAAAAGGGTACCGACACAATATTAGAAAGGTGGTCATGTACTGAGGATTTTAAAATTGTCACTTCATCAGCCAGACACTTGTATCCTAGGGAATCAAGGCGACCTGCCAAGAGGAAACTACACCACAATGCCGGACAAAGTTAATTACTTCTTACCATAGACATCTTGGGGCTGTAATTGCAAACAACAGCTTTGCAGCAAAATACTAACATTGCTAATCGGTAATGTCCGAATCCTTTCTGTGGTGTCTGAAAACTTTCCAAGCCTTTGCCTTGTCTTTTATTTTTTATTCTATAAGCCTGGAGCAATTCAGGAAATCTCAACCACACACTTCGTCACTCTGCAGTAATGTTTGCATATAAAAGGGACAATACAATACACTACAAACTCTCAAACTATGAAGTGTATAACATTTGACAGTACTCTGTTTTTATCCTAAATGTCCGGCTATATTTTAGTTATCATCATGATTCCCGGGCATACGGACACGCCCACTCCTCCTCTTCCCCCCATCCTGTTCCTCTCCATCTTCTGAGACATGTAGTCAATTCCTGGATCGATCCTGCATGCAAACCATATTGACGTTTAAAAGAAATAAATAAAAAATTAAATAGCCTTTTGCCGGCCTGACAGAGCCTTCCAGCCAAGACTGTCAGCTGTCGTCGTCGAAACGCCCCATGTGTAGGAGTTGATTGGAATGCATGGGTGCATTAGATGGCATTTAGATCCTGGCAGCCTTACTGTAGAGGCTTCATCACACTGATTACCTCTACTCATACCAGCTCACGTTGCTAGTTTAATTCTTCTTCATTTAACTCCAGCACCCAAAGTCTAAAGTCTCCGGTTCGAACCGAGTTTCAGTTACGGTCTGTGTGGAGTTTCACGTTTGTCTCTGTAGCTTTCCTTAAGGTTCTTCACTTTCCTCCAACCTCCCACGTCAGATCCTGGCAAGCGGATTTGACTTTACTGAATTATTGCTGCTGCTGTGTGTGTGTGTGTGTGTGTGTGTGTGTGTGTGTGTGTGTGTGTGTGTGTGTGTGTGTGTGAGAGACTGTGTGTGTTCCTACTACAGTCTCCAGTTCTGTTGAGACTTAGACCAGGATAAATCATGTATTGATGATTAAACCAGAGACGATTAAAAGATTAAAAAGGACATGTGTTTTGTATCTGTGTGAAATGTGTGTGCTAAAGAATATGAGAGTTTACTGCCTCCATCATTTTCTGGCAGATTCTGAGTCAGTATGGACCGGTCTGGAACGGAGGAAGATTATTACATGATGTGATATGTCCAAAGACATGCTGATTGGCATCATGTGTGTGTGTGATTGGTTTGCACCTTGTCCAAAGTCCCCTTGGGTAGACTCCAGGTTCCCCATGACACTGTGTAGGGTAAGTGGTACAGATTACGGATGACTGGCTGGCTTGCTGGCTTGATAGTAGGTTCGCTGGATTGGTGGATGGGTGGATGGTTGGATGGATGGATGGATGAATGGATGGATGGATGGATGGATGGCTGGTTGGCTGGATGGATGGATGGATGGAGTGATAGGTAGATAGATGAATGGATGGATGGATGGATGGATGGATGGATGGATGGACGAAGCAGAAAGTGGCTTCATGATTACCTAGACATACGTATACTTTCCTTTTATTGGGATTTCCTTTAACTCATTTGGACTTGCTTTCCAGTTGATGAAAATGTGTGAAAACCTGTAGGTTGGCTGGATTGATGGATGGCTGGATGGATATCTAGACGGATGGCTGGTTGGCTGGATTGATGGATGGATGGATGGACGAATGGCTGGTTGGCTGGATGGATGTGTTGGAAAAAAATCTTAGTAGAAATAATTAAAATATTATTCCTTACAATACTATAACCAAAGTAAAGTATTAGGCCTTGCAAAATAGAGACAGGTGTCAGCAGAGTTCCGACAGATGGATGGAGTGATAGGTAGATGGATGAATGGATGTATGGGTGGATGGATGGATGGATGTATGTATGGTTGGATGGACAAAGCTGAAAGTGGCTTCATGAATACCTAGACACACGTATACTTTCCTTTTATTGGATTTTTCTTTAACTCATTTGGACTGCATGAAATGTGTGTGCTAAAGAATGGGAGAGTTTACTGCCTCCATAATTTTCTGGCAGATTCTGAGTCAGTATGGTCCGGTCTGGAACAGAGGAAGATTATTAGTCACATCTTTACCATTACCCTGATGTATTTATTATTTCTGGTGTCTTTGAGGAGATGCACTTTCATTACTTTGAAACCGTTCATGTTTCAAATCTCTGGATGACTTCCTATTCAGATGGGATCGGTTCATCGGGTGGACTTCGGTAATAAATATGTTACACATCTTCAGTGATAAAAAAAAAAAAAACGCATTAAAGCGGCGAGTAATAAAACGACCACAGGAGGATTGAGTTTATAGCCAGTTGTGTCTTCTATGTACTTGTGTGTGTGCATCATGTGATTACGCTTGTAATGTAACGGAGTACAAATACTTCGTTACCGTACTTAAGTAGAAATGTCACGTATCTGTACTTTACTTCGCTAATTAAATTCATGTCAACTTTCAGTTTTACTCCACTACATTTCCTAGATAAAATGTTTACTTTTACTCCGTTATATTTCCACTAACTGATTTGATTCAAGACTGGCATCATTACATCATGCATAACATTTTGGTGTCCACTTTTGCCATTTAATAATACCATAACTTTTGGCTTACTATGTAGTCATATAATATATAATATAAAACTAATTTTAAATTCTCACTGAGGGCTAAAACCCCTAAAGATGAAACCCTAGAACCGCCCCTGCTCTTATGCCTACAGAAAATCACTGCAATTTTACTTTTTACTTTTACTTCAAATACTTTAGTACATTAAATATCAGAAAATGGCTTTTGATACTTAAGTACAGTAAATATCAGATACTTTAAGACTTTTACTTGAGTAATATTCTAAAAGGCGACTTTCACTTCTACCAAAGTCTTTTTCTAGTGCGATGCTTGTACTTTTACTCAAGTATTGCCTTCTAGTACTTTATACATCACTGGCTGGTTCTTATTGAAATGTTGGCTCTTATTTCTGTTTGAACATACAATAAAACAATAATGAAAAAGTACACAACACAAGAAACACTCATTTTTATTTTTTTGCCTGATATAGGATATACCACAGGATATGCCTGATACCAGACTGAATACAGTTTTTGGCTAAATCACAGCCATGTGTACCCGCTTGGCACTATAAATATCAGGTGACCACTGAGGTTGGCAATAAACACAGTCATTCAGACTGTCATTTTCTCAGAGGAGACCTGGATAAAACACTGACATGGACAATACAGACAAAATTATATAGCAGCACGCATGAAATAGGAAATTACCTCAGGACCCCATGAATATTTAATCCCATCCAGATAGGGTTTGTGTGTGAAAAGTAAAAGTACAGAGTTGTTTTAGATATATTATATTATACCTCTTTGAGAGACTAAAACCAAAAATAAGACAGAACATGTTCACTGCAGGATGTTAATGAACCTGTTGTTTCATGTTCCATGTTGTCTCATTAGCTCTTCTCTTATATTCTGTTATTGATCTTTGTCTGCTGTTGGTCTGTAACTTATAAACAGCAAATGGAATAGAAATAAATAGACAGATAAATAAATAAATAAAACAAATAAACAAATAGACAGATAAATAAATAAATATAAACAAACAAACAAACAAATAAATAAATAAAAACAAATGCAGTAACCAAAGAACGCTTTCAGTAATATAAATAACGAGTGTTTATTTCTGTCAATTTACAAAATGCAAAGTGAGCTAACAAAAGAAAAATCGAAATCAAATCAATATTCGGTGTTACTGCCTTTTGGCTTCAAACCAGCATGAAGCGATGGCACGGCCCCCACAGGGCCCTGATCTCGACATCATCGAGTGTGTCTGGGATTACATGAAGAGACAGAAGGATGTGAGAAAGCAGACATCCACAGAAGATCTGTGGTTAGTTCTCCAAGATGACTGGAACAACATAAAGCATCGGCTGTCCACGACGCGCACCGATCCGGTTACGACATCCGTATTACCCGACCATTATGAATTCCCATTCGTAGAGCCGCTCAAGCGCTTCGCTGCTCCCGTGATCTAAACTCCCTCATCCACCCCCGACTCCACCATGCCGGAACCCGTGTTCGTTGTACCAGTTTACGTCATAAATCTCTTCTCTCTCTCTCTCTCTCTCTCTCTAATTATTTAATTATTTATTTATCCATTCATTCGTTTATTACTTTTTTCAAAAATGCGTAAGCGAGCATATCTAATATTATGCATGATTAGTGGTTCTGTTATACGGGGGATCTATTCTATTTTCTAGTCGCTGCTCTCCCCGCTCCGTCCCTGCACGCTCACGGACGGGCGCATGGATTCCTGCCCAGAACAAAACCATACCGCCAACGCTAACTGTATGCTATCATCTAATAAATTCTCTTTTGACAAAGTGGTCCTGACAGAACTACCGGCCGAGTTCCTTCAAAAACCGTGTGCGAGTGTACCTAGAAGAATTGCTGCTGTTTTGAAGGCAAAGGCTGGTCACACCAAATATCGATTAGATTTAGATTTCTCTTTTGTTCATTCACTGCATTTTGTTCATTTATGAAGATAAATGTTTAACACTTCTGTTTTTGAAAGCATTCTTTGTTTACAGCATTTTTTCACACCTGCCGAAAACTTTTGCACAGTACTGTATATATATATATATATATATATATATATATATATATATATATATATATATATATATATAGTGGGTATGTGAGGGTATGCGTATCAAATGTCTGTCCAGCAAAATATATCTCAAGCTGTAAGGAAAAGCAGTTCACAAGGACGTGATGAGTTATGGAATATAAGATGCACTTGCTGATGTAACCTCAAAGTCTTTTGGTTTTTATTCCTGAGCCGTGGCAATACTGCACCCAATCAGTCCAACGGTCTACACTCCCTAGGCCAGCGTAAGTGTATGAGCAGGTTACAAAAGCCTTTTTCATTTGGAAAGGTGACGCGCTACAGGTGTTCATTCATTCATTCATTTACTCAGGTCACGGGGAGCCTGTGCCTATCTCAGGTGTCATCGGGCATCGAGGCAGGATACACCCTGGACAGAGTGCCGACCCATCGCAGGGCACACACACTCTCATTCACTCACACACTCACACACTACGGACAATTTTCCAGAGATGCCAATCAACCTACCATGCATGTCTTTGGACCGGGGGAGGAAACCGGAGTACCCGGAGGAAACCCCCGAGGCACGGGGAGAACATGCAAACTCCACACACATAAGGCGGAGGTGGGAATCGAACCCCCGACCCTGGAGGTGTGCGGCGAACATGTTAACCACTAAGCCACCGTGAACCTGGCATGAACATAGCACCCAAAATACAAGTTATTATTTGTGACAGGCAGTGACTGCTACAATCTCTCTCTTTTTCTCTTTCTCTCTCTGTATATCTATGTATTTATATAGACACACTTTACTTTTTCTCTGATTATCAAACAAAGCTCTCTTCTCCTTGCACAGCTAGACCAGGGGGCAAAAGATTGCCCTCAAGCTCTGAGTGCAACATATGGATTTATTAAGCTCAGAGTGTTGCTGCTCATAGTTTTGGTGCTGAGCTCAAAGTAAACAGTGGCGGCTGTGACGGTTGCGGTGGTGCCGCCGACGCTGGCGTTCAGGGGGTTGATGTAGAATGTGAACTTTGTGCATGGACACCTTATTGTGAATACTACACTCTTTCAGTGGTAATTACTGCAGTAGGCTTCAAGTCATGCTGCATTAAATTAGAAAGGGAAAAGATTGGAAATAGAGGAAGGAAAGTAAAATGTTGGTGCTGATTATATCAAGTAAAAGTACTGAGTATGATTATTTTTGAAGAGACGGTTTTGCTGCCTGCAATTGTTAAATCTGAAGGTGAAATACAAATACACAATCCAAACTATTGCTTTATAAAAGATGAAATAGAGTTAAAAGGTTATACAGAGCTGAATCCACAAAAGACCGAAGTTGGACACTTCTCTGATGGTTTAGAGGCTTTGTAGTTGAGGGAAAGGCTCCTTTTTCTTTCTCCCAAGTGGTTCAATTAAAAAATGTTTGGAGATTGTGAGTTTGAGTCCAACAATGACACGGCATCTGTCTATTGAGTTTCAAGAAAGCAAAACTAGACAATGATTTTTTTTTAGAAGAACCGGATGATCTACTCTCTCTGGCTGCTTACAATGACAGTAACCACTTGTTTGTGTCTGTAAGCTTGTGTAGGTATAGAAACTAGTGTATAGAATGCAGACAGCACTTTTCTCACAGTGTGGTAAACTGCTCTCTCATACATTGCTGTTTTATACGTATCTCCATACGGGTTCCAAAAATAAGGTGGCTGGCTTTATATGGCTTATAGGAAACATGTACTAGTCTTCATCCTCCACATGGAAATTTGGACCATGTAATGGTGGACCTGGCTGGGTAATGAGAATAGGCAAATGATAAAATTACAGAGGAAAAATAATGTTGTGAATTACACAGTAAGCATTACAGAAACTGTTAGAGTCCTCCTGAGATGGAATTATGATTCCTGTCTCTGTCCTGTGTGTAGAGATCGCATGTCCGTCCGTCCCCCCCCCCATGCTTTTGGGCTTTTCTTCCGGTATTGCGGTTCCTTTCCTAGTCCAAAGATATGTGATATGATATGCCCAAAGACATGCTGACTGGCATCATGTGTGTGTGATTGGTTTGCACCGTGTCCAAAGTCCCATTGGGTAGACTCCAGGTTCCCCATGACCCTGTGTAGGATAAGTGGTACAGATTATGGATGGCTTGCTGGATGGCTGGATGGTAGGTTGGCTGGATTGATGAAAACCCGACATTACTGTTAAACTCCTGTAACTCCTGTACGGTGGCTTAGTGGATAGCACATTCTCCTCACACCTCCAGGGTCGGGGTTCAATTCCCACCTTTGCCTTGTGTGCGGAGTTTGCATGTTCTTCCCGTGCCTCGGGGGTTTCCTCCGGGTACTCCGGTTTCCTCCCCCGGTCCAAAGACATGCATGGTAGGTTGATTGGCATCTCTGGAAATTTGTCCGTAGTGTGTGATTGTGTGAGTGAATGAGAGCGTGTGTGTGCACTGGTGCTTTGTGATGGGTTGGCACTCCGTCCAGGGTGTATCCTGCCTCGATGCCAAATGATGCCTGAGATAGGCACAGGCTCCCCGTGACCCGAGAAGTTGGGATAAGCGGTAGAAAATGAGTGAGAGAGTGAGAGTTTGTGTGCTTTCTGTCAATCACAACTGGTGTGTCATGTCCATCATTCTGTAAATCAATATATTTTTTTAAACAAATAATTGAAATGTTCATTATATTTATCCATACTATACGCTGTGTTTACAAACTCCGATATCGCCTTGAACTTTGTCCTGTTCTTTGCAGTCCAACTTTTTTCCACTAACTTTTAAATCCTAAATAATAGCTGCAGTCTGGGTCTATGGAGCTTTGGGGTCTTTTATGGAGCTTCAGTTTGCTTTCTCCTCAAGCCAACATTTCCATGATGTTTTATTTTGCCATTCTTCCTAGTGAGGCCAAAAATGCAGCCAAGCTTAGTTGCAGCCGTGTTTGTGCCAGTTTTTGGTATTGTTTATGTGGTGCATACAAACCCGCCTGGGTACGAGACAACAGTCTGGTTGTATCTCTGAAAGAACTAATAAATGAGTAAATAATGAGCTGAATAAAGAAACGTTAATCTACCAACCAGTGAAGCAATCATTAGAAGCAAACTTTCTCTGTCTAAATAAATAACCAATAGCAAAAGATTTTTAATAACTTTTAGCTTGAAGGGAAAATCAGATATTTGTAATATCATTAGGGATAAGAGGTAATGGTATTTGGCAGTAAAATATACATGGCAGGTGCCACTTGGATTATCAGCAGCGTAGCTTGTCTGTGACGCATTATTTCTGCAACATGACAGAATGTTCATTCAGGCCCCTTTTGTTCCAGCTTTAAATGGCAAAGGTTTTGGAAAAATCCAACCTGAGCAACTTCAACCTGAATATATATCATTAAGATGTGATCTTGAGTAGATTTATTTTATAATTTACTACGTAGCTTTTTGTGTTTTTATCTTTAACATGTTTCTTCATATGTACTCCCGTGCCTCGGGGGTTTCCTCCGGGTACTCCGGTTTCCTCCCCCGGTCCAAAGACATGCATGGTAGGTTGATTGGCATCTCTGGAAAATTGTCCATAGTGTGTGAGTGTGTGAGTGAATGAGAGTGTGTGTGTGCCCTGTGATGGGTTGGCACTCCGTCCAGGGTGTATCCTGCCTCAATGCCCGATGACGCTTGAGATAGGCACAGGCTCCCCGTGACCCGAGGTAGTTTGGATAAGCGGTAGAAAATGAATGAATGAATGAATGAATGTTTCTTCATGCTTCTTAAATTACCCATAATGCTGTTTGACTAAGCATTGTTGGATCTCTAACAGACAGTGTTACAGCAACAATTAAGTCTTCTAGTCTGTCCAGCTCACTCACCTACATTACTCTAAATTTCTATGCTTTACATTTGAACGATACGCTGTAAAAAAAAAAATAAATCAGGCCTCTTCAACTTAAAAATTTCTACTGATCCGTTGCACCTAAAATTTCTAGTTGGCTCAGTTTAACTTGCGTAAATTAGATTTTTTTTTAGTTGTACTGATGAGCTCTTAATGTTGACTGAAACTGCAATCAAATATTAATTCACCCGTTAGTTGCTAATCGCACTCAAGACATACAGTGACACACATACAACGTGCAATACGATAGAAAGTAAAAGCTTGAGTGCAATTAGCAAACTCTGTATGTATATCCTTACGTAGATTTATTTCACAGCATCCTGATTCGAACTGGAAGTTCTGTTTACAAAAAGATGTATGACATGAAGTCTGAAGGAAACATCTTCAACCCTGCTGTTCGTCCACATTCAAATCATTGTCAGACGTCTGTTTCTTGCCTCAGTACTGCCAAAAAAAGAATAACTGGCATGCCAATGTTCAATTTACTGCAATAACTTGTTCTTTATTGCACTCACTTCCAAGGTTCACAAAGATCTTCTGAACAGGCTCAAAAGAGTGCCTTAAGTCCTTGAGATACTTCATGTTAAGAGCATAAAGCAGACCAAAGAGGAGAACGAAGGTCTCCCAGATTGTCCATAACTATTTCTTCTTCCAGTATTACTGCCTCACTGTAGATTTAGATCCTGAGTGAGCGGTGCAGTCATTTACCACTTCAAGGATTCCCATTTTCATGCCCTTTGTGCATGACCCCAATGCATTCTGCTGTCTACCAAAAAAATCCTGAAGGACAAAGTGCGGCCATCTGTTCGTGACCTCGAGCCGAAGCGAACATGGGTTCTGCAGCAGGACAATGATCTAAAACACACCAGCAAGTCCACCTCTGAATGGCTGAAGGAATGAACAAAATGAATACTTTGGAGTGACCGAGTCAAAGTCCTTACCTGAATCTTATCGAGATGCTGTGGCAGGACCTTAAAAAGGCGGTTCGTGTTCGAAAACCCTCCAATGTGGCTGAATTACAACAATTCTGCAAAGATGAGTGGATTAAAATTCCTCCACAGTGCTGTAACAGACTCATTGCAAGTTATTGTAAACGCTTGATTGCGGTTTTTGCTGCTAAGGGTGGCACAAGCAGTTATTAGGTTTAGGGGGCAAGCACTTTTTTTCACACAGGGCCATGTAGGGGCATTTGTAATTTGTTTTCCCCTAATAATAAAAACCTCCATTTAAAAACTGCATGTTGTGGTTACTTGTGTTATCTTTAACTAATATTTAAATTTGTTTGATCTGAAACATTAATGTGTGACAAACATACAAAAAACTAAGAAATCAGGATGGGGCCAACACTTTTTCACACAACTATAAGTAACAAGATCTAGTTTGTAAAGAAGTTCTTCCAGTTGACTACCCCCTACTTATGTCACTTTGACTCTGTACATTTTTCTGCAAGCCCATGGTGTGATTGTTCATGGATGTCTGGAAAATGTACAATAACAACACTGCATTGTGCTTTAGGGTTAACGATGCAGCTCCAGAAATATATATATATATATAAAAAAAAACAACAACACCGAATGTATTAATTAATAAAGTTAATTTTGTAGAGTAATGTTTACTCTTAAATGTGTAACATTCAGAATTATAAGAAAGATCGACTTAACAGCTAATGTGAACCTTATTAACTAGCACAGCGGTCGGCAACCCGCGGCTCCGGAGCCGCAAGTGGCTCTTTCGTCCCTCTGCTGCGGCTCCCTGTAGATTTGGAAAATAAATATTTAATTTAAATGTATTTTATTTTAGTTGTTTTTTTTTTTTAATGTACTAATAAAACTAAAAAATGTACTGTTCAAAATATTTTTGTTTGCGTGCAGAAATAAAAATTGCGTTTACTTGGTAGCAGTTCATTGATTTCATAAATGCAACACACTACAGTTTTTTCTATACTTTCCATAAAGGTAAAAAATGATATATGCGGTGTTATCTTCATTTTAGATGTCAAATGGGTTTTGTGGCTCTCTGTGTTTTTTTTCTGTGGGAAACGGGTCCGAACGGCTCTTTGGGTGTTTAAGGTTGCCGACCCCTGAACTAGCATTACAACCATTTATTTCCCTTTAGCATACTGCATACTGAATAGCGGCTAAGGGTTTATCTTCAAATGGTTCTCTAAAAAAAATACATTTGCTAACTTGCTAGCTACCAAATGTTAGTTATTTAACTGCCAACTGTAATAGCCAGCTAGTTAACCGAAACAGATATCAGATATTAATGTTGTCCATTATAATTTTAGTCAACCATGCAAAATAGGTAAAACAGCCTACAATTTCTAAAATATTAATGGATTTGGGACAAAAACTAGTGATCTACTACCAGAGGACTAATAAGCACTATAAACTGTATAGATATTGAAAAGCTTTTTTTTTTTTAAACCTTATGTTAATATTATATGTGTTTTATGGTACGCACCATTCTTAGTTCACTTGATGCAACTGTTAAAGTTCACCGATTGATTTTTTTTTTTTTTTTTACAGTGTACTAATTAGTTGAGTTGACTTGGAGGTCACTTT
Organism: Tachysurus fulvidraco; assembly: GCF_022655615.1. Classification (NCBI taxonomy): domain Eukaryota; kingdom Metazoa; phylum Chordata; class Actinopteri; order Siluriformes; family Bagridae; genus Tachysurus; species Tachysurus fulvidraco. The sequence continues at coordinate 18,943,733 of NC_062532.1, read as the reverse complement.
ATCTAACTTCTATTACACTGCATTTTGGAACTTTGTGTGCTCCACTATTACTCCACTATGCTAGGTTTCTTATTAATATGATAGAGAATGTTGTTGAAAAAAAAAATATTTTTTTTCTTCTAATATATTAGGTGTTTTTTTTTTTTTTTTTGTAACAGCTTCTTACCTGAAGCTTCTGTAACCTACAGTAGTAGCCTAGTGGTGAAGGTGTTGAACTACAAATTGGGAAGTCATGAGATCGAATCCCAGGTCAACCGAGATGTCACTGCTGGGCCTCTGAGCAAGCCATAAATTGTAACTGTCCAATCAAACAGCTCATGAGCAAAACAAATATACAAACAATGTTGGGGAAAAAAACAATAAATTCACTAAAGGCATCAGAAATTATTTAATCTAGAATCTTTAATCTGTGTTAATAGAGTTTTCCTCTATCCCCTGCACATTACTCGGCCGATAGCTAACTGACAGTTGGTGCATTTGTCGGGTGGTATATGTGTGTATCTGTGCTGATAAAGGCACTTTATTAGACTGCCTCTTTACTACCAAGAGTGAAATGAACCCTCAGAGTCAACCCTCTGTTTACTTTCAGTCATTTTGGTTTAACCTTTAATCATCTTGTAAGGTATATAGTTATTGATTTTAAAGGACTTCACAGACATACACCGCAGACTTCTATTGATCTGCCGCAAATTGCTCATCTTTCTTGCTCTCTCTCACTCTCTCTCTATCTCTCTCTCTCTGTGTATATGTGTGTGTGTGTGTGTGTGTCATTCCTTGACAAGAATCGAGTCTATATCCATGGTTAATTTGGTTGACTGTTGTGGCCTCCATGGTTTGGAAAAGCAGTAAACAGTGTTATAAAACCACACGGTACTCTCCATGGTGCTGAATTCAAAAAGGCAGGACAGTGTCACTATCCACGGTGCTAAACTAAATTAACATCTGTCTGTGTTTCTGTCCATGGTGCGGATAAGTGACACTTTGTAAGTTGTAATCATATCATTTCCAACCTCGACACCTTCAATAGAAATAGATAAATGGAAAAAAAAAGTCTTTCAGAGCACATAAAGGTCATTAACTGAACATCAACCAAACATTTGCAGTGGCTTGAAAGGCTGTTGGAACATTGAAACATTCACTGCATCACAGCAACAATGGTGGGCAATAGTAATTATCTTAGCAACAAGTAGTCAGTGCTGTCTGTATATTAATTGATCTAAAGTGAGCGTAATCATGTTGATTTGATGTCACACTGTAAATGAAACAAGTTAAAACTAGTGCATGGCTCAAGTGATTAAATGGTAAGTGGCTCAAGTGGTTAAGGCTTTGGGTTCAAGCCCCAGCACTGTCAAACTGGTACTCTTGGGAAATTGAGCAAGGCCCTTTATCCTCGCTGCTCCAGGGGCACTGTATCATAGCTACCCCTCTTCTCCGACCTCTTCAGATGGGATAAGCAAATAAAATGTGGCACTAATAAAGCCTAATTGGTCCGATGCTAAAATTTCATTTATTAATTTATTTCATCCTCAGACTCAGGATAAATGGACACTCTGAATCTTGCACAACCTTGCTGTTGCTGTCATCTTTCATTGTTCTTACATTAAGTTGTGGTAAAGACATAAGGCTCAGTAAAGAAAACAAAACTAGTCAATATATTATAACACATTTAATCCTGGCAGGTGGATCAGTCAGGAAGCAAGTCTGTTGTTGGCCAAGATTCACAACCATCCACATTCTCATTCCCAAAGAGAGGCAATTTATAGTCAGTCAAACAGCCTGTGTGTTTTAGGACAGTGGGAGAAAACCAGAGAACATGAAGGAAACACATGCAAGCATGTGAAATTCTGAACAGACAAGAACCGGTGCTCAGGATTGATTTATTTATTTATTTTTCCCCCCAATGCACTCATGCAGAATCCAGAACTTAACACTGCATAATTTTTGTAAATGAAATAATGTAATTTCCAATGCATGTAATTGGTCTGGAGAGGTTGGGTGAACACTGCCTATTAATTTACAGTTTTTAATGAACTGAAAGCCTCAAAAAGTAAGAGGATGTGAACAGAACGCGTAATCTCTCCGTTCTCCCACATCAATTAGCCCTTGTTAGTTCTTGTGCATTAAGAAGCCTTGAAATTTGCTTTCCTACTGTGATTAAACACTCTCTGTTGCTGAGTTTGGCTTTTTTCTCTTTTTTTTTTCTTTGTTCTTTTCATTGTCTGTGCATGCTCTGTTTTTCAGAGGTAGCAGCTTTATCGGTAAGTTTAATTGTGGGTTTTATTGCAAATTTATTTTTAATCTTCATTCCTTTTTTTTTTTTTTTTGTTATTTTAATTAGTAATAAATTACATCTCCGAATCTCTAATGGACTGTGTTTTAAATGATAACATTGAACATAATAATGGGCGTTTAGTGTTTAAGAGTAAGAATTAATTAGTAAGAATGAGGCACTAGAAACTTCTAAAGAATTTTTTTTTAGTCTGGATTTACAAGCCTGCAGTGTTCATCTTTATAACAGGCTTTTTCCTGTGCATTTATTTATACTGCTGTCTAAAAATGTTGTACATGCTTTATCAAAGCCCAGGAAGAATAATGCTTATTGTGTATGAGAACTTTCTTTCTTTCTTTCTTTCTTTCTTTCTTTCTTTCTTTCTTTCTTTCTTTCTTTCTTTCTTTCTTTCTTTCTTTCTTTCTTTCTTTCTTTCTTTCTTTCTTTCTTTCTTTCTTTCTTTCTTTCTTTCTTTCTTTCATTCTAATGGGTTTCACTAATACACTGATACACTGTAAAGCTGCTTTGAGCTTTGAGGCAATTTACAATTTCTTGTTAAAAGCACTATAAACTGTATTAACTAATTAATATTTATTTATTTGTTTGTTTGTTTGTTTATTTTATGATGATAATTCAATATTAATCAAATATTAATATCATAAATTATATTTATATTAGACACAAAGATTTCTTCAGATTCCTTCCTCTCTCTCTCTCTCTCTCTCTCTCTCTCTCTCTCTCTCTCTCTCTCTCTCTCTCTCTCTCTGTCACACCCTACATCCATCTTTATACACATCTCTCCATTGCTTGCCTTTCTCTGAGTCAGAGTCTCTCTCTCTCTCTCTCTCTCTCTCTCTCTCTGTCACAACCTTCATCCATCCATACACACATCTCTCCATTGCTTGCCTTTCTATGAGTCAGAGTCTCTCTCTCTCTCTCTCTCTCTCTCTCTCTCTCTCTCTCTCTCTCTCTCTCTCTCTGTCACAACCTTCATCCATCCTTACACACATCTCTCCATTGCTTGCCTTTCTCTGAGTCAGAGTCTTTCTCTGTACTGTGGAAATACTGAAGCCAGAGGTCTGAAATGTCACCTGCATTAATACAAAGTGAAATATTAGACGCTTCATGTTTAATCTACTTCGATGTTACATTATTAGATTTTATTACATAGCTATTTCATATCCTCTCTTATTCTGCTTACACTGCAAATCTCAGAGTAGTGCATGAAGCATTGTTTTATTCTATTAAAATACACACGTATTAAAGAAAAAAGAAGAAGAAGAAGAAGAAGCTAGGCTTTGAGATGATTCATGTGTCTGTAATGGGTTTCATTAATGCACTTTGTTGACTTTCCTACTGACTAATATAATCTGTTTTACCCCTGTGTCCAGGTATACACTCACTCTTTCCTTGTGCTATGGACAGAGTCTCATCAGCTTTCTTTTTACTTTAGCTAAGTAAGGTGACCTGTACTCAGAATTTGTTCTCTGCGTTTAACCCATCCAAAGTGCACACACACAGCAGTGAACACACACACACACAGCAGTGAACACACACACACACAGCAGTGAACACACACACAGCAGTGAACACACACACACACAGCAGTGAACACACACACACACAGCAGTGAACACACACACACACAGCAGTGAACACACACACACACAGCAGTGAACACACACACAGCAGTGAACACACACACACACACAGCAGTGAACACACACACACACAGCAGTGAACACACACACACACAGCAGTGAACACACACACACAGCAGTGAACACACACACAGCAGTGAACACACACACAGCAGTGAACACACACACACACAGCAGTGAACACACACACACAGCAGTGAACACACACACACAGCAGTGAACACACACACAGCAGTGAACACACACACACCCGGAGCAGTGGGCAGCCATTTATGCTGCGGCACCCTGGGAGCAGTTGGGGGGTTCGGTGCCTTGCTCAAGGGCACCTCAGTCGTGGTCGGCCCGAGACTCGAACCCACAACCTTAGGGTTACGAGTCAGACTTTATAACCTTTAGGCCACGACTGCCCCCATTAAACAGTATGTCCCCTGACCGTGAATTGAACACGGGCCGCGGCGGTGAGAGCGCCGTATCCTAACCACTAGACCACCAAAAAAGTAAATAAGGCATCTAAAGTAGATAAGGCAGATAATTACCACAGTTAATGCTGATTAACTATCTGACACCGTAACTAGATAACATAATAAAGGACATGTGAAGATGGAGGAGTTGGCAATGTAAAACCCATTCATTCATTCATTTATTCATTCATTTATTCATTCATTTTCTACCACTTATCCGAACTTCTCGGGTCACGGGGAGCCTGTGCCTATCTCAGGCGTCATCGGGCATCGAGGCAGGATACACCCTGGACGGAGTGCCAACCCATCACAGGGCACACACACACTCTCATTCACTCACACACTCACACACTACAGACAATTTCCCAGAGATGCCAATCAACCTACCATGCATGTCTTTGGACCGGGGGAGGAAACCGGAGTACCCGGAGGAAACCCCCGAGGCACGGGGAGAACATGCAAACTCCACACACACAAGGCGGAGGCGGGAATCGAACCCCCAACCCTGGAGGCGTGAGGCGGACGTGCTAACCACTAAGCCACCGTGCCATGTAAAACCCAGTCGAGTCAAATGATTATGCAAGGAACGAATGTGATATGATGCGCTGATGTGAAGCGACGTTTCTCGCTCTTACTTTTTCCCGTTATGGCGAAATATGTCCGAGATTTTATGGTTATAGCCTGCTACGTTTCTGCTGTTCTAAAAAAAAAATGTTGCACCAGTTGACTGATGTCACAGCCCAGTACTGCTCCTGAAGCCAACAGTGATCTTTAATTTCGTCAGCTAACAGCCTTCTCATGAGCCAATAAAGTTGCACACAGTCTTTATGATGGCAGGACCAGGAGTGCAGACATATACACTTATACAAAGCTATTCTTCTTTCACTTTCACTCACACACTTTGTTGTGGAGATCTAAGCCTGGGTGAATAATTCTTCTTTGTGTAGAACTTTAATACTTTCTGGCAGCCCAAAGTTCTGAGGTTGAATTGATCTTTTAGATTGAGAGACTTAAGGTTGATAGACTTAAGGAGACTTGAAGGAGTATAGACTCATTCTGCTCTCAAAGTATTTTACTTGGTCTCCAGTACCACTCATCTCCTCACTTCAGTCTATTAAGTGTACATTATGTGTGTGTGTGTGTGTGTGTGTGTGTGTGTGTGTGTGTGTGTGTGTGTGTGTGTGTGTGTGAGAGAGAGAGAGATTGAGCTGGTGCCTTAAAAGCAGTTACGCTGGTTATAAAGATTTTTTCTTCCTTTTTTTAAGGCTTTATCTTTGCCACCATAGAAAAGCCACATGTTTTTGACATTTAAATGTGTGCCATTGCAGCTGCTTTAGTTCTGTAAGTGTTTTCTGTTGTGAGAACATGTTATAGTGTAAGGGGAAGTTTGTCATCTGATGCATCTGGTCTTTAAGGCTCAGGGTTACTTAAGATCAGAAGGTCAGGGTTTCAAGCCTAGCACTGTCTGGGTTCCACTTCCTTCCTTCCTTCCTTCCTTCCTTCCTTCCTTCCTTCTTTCTTTCTTTCTTTCTTTCTTTCTTTCTTTCTTTCTTTCTTTCTCTTTCCTTTTCTTTCTTTAATATCCTTTCATTCATTTTATTTCCTTTCCTTTCCTTCCTTTCTTTTTCTTTCTTTCTTTCTTTCCTTTCCTTCATTTCCTTTCCTTCCTTTCCTTTCCTTTCCTTTCCTTAATATCCTTTCCTTCATTTCCTTTCCTTTCCTTAATATCATTTCATTCATTTTATTTCCTTTCCTTTCCTTCATTTCCTTTCATTCCTTTCCTATCCTTTCATTCCTTTCCTTTCCTTTAATTTCATTTCCTTCATACATTTCCTTTCATTCATTTCCTTCCTTCTTAGTAACTAACTCATAGCATGAGCCAGTATTTACTGATGGTGATGGCTGCCATGTTCTACTTCTGGGTTTTTTTTCCAGTGTTTTCAGTGCTACAGAGGTTTATTATAGAAGGTTCATTAAAAACCACACAAAAAAACATCATGTCTGTTTTGGGATTAAACCTGAAAGCAGAACATTCTAACAGGAAAAAAAAGGTTCAACCACTCTATTTGAAAAAGCTCCCCATGTAATGAATAATTTACCCGTTTTTTTTAACATATTGAGTGCCTCCCACTTCATATGAGACTTGACATGCTCATGAAAGAAGCGAAAACCATCAGGCTTGCAAGTCACGTGGTAATGCAGGTATTTTCAAAATGCGGATCATGTTTATGCTGTTCGTTCTTTAGGGTAGGGAGAATTTTTGAAGATAATCATGTAATCGTGCAGCTTATCCGCGTGACTCGCTAGGCTGAACGTTCTTATTGTTCTTATGAGCATTGGTGAGTCTAATTGTATGAAAAACTTCTGTTGCGTCAATACCTTTAAAAAAGGGGTCAATTATTTATTAGGTTCAGATTAATTTACTCGAGCTGCCGTGTTTTACAGAGTAAGTTTTAAAAAGCACAACCCTGTTGAATGAATCCGTGAGCTACTTCCAATTAAAAAAAATAAGGTGAATTATTTATTACTTACAGTATCAATGTTATTGAAATACAGTAGGGGAAGTGGTGAGCCCGGTAAACTGACTGTACATTCGACTGAACATTTGGTGTGTTAATGTTAATGTTTTTTTAGGTGCCGGTGACTACAATCACCTGTATTTGGAAATCAATTAACATTAATCGTAACATTGTTCAATTTTGATGTTTATTTAGATTTAAGCCACCGTGCTCTTCATTATTTTATATTTTGTTAAACAAATGATGACTTTGTATAACACAGAAACAAATGACCTTGGGCTTGGAATCATTATTATTATTATTATTATTTATTTATTTATTTATTTATTAATTTAATTTAATTTAATTTAATTTAATTTAATTTAATTTAATTTAATTTAATTTAATTTAATCTCTGCATAAGGGTTACTTCAGTCACTTTTTATACACCAGAGCAAATATGCTGAATTTAAGGTTCGACATTTTATTCTTCAAATTATATCTTTCGCTCTCTCTGGAAGCGCCAACTGACAGAATCCCCTGCTGAAACCACACATGTTCATCCAGGGTACTGATTACATTCGTTCAGCTTCATTTGGACTCTTATATTATTTTATTTTCCATATCACTGAGATAAGGTTTGTACGACTTCTGCTCCATCGCCCTGCTCCATTGTCACTTTGTTCACTTAGTATTCGCATCGCGCTGATTCTCATCTATGTGCCTGTACCTTGGATTCTGCCTCCCTCTTTTGGGTCGTTTGTGTTTCTTTCTTTTTTTTTTTTTCTTTTTTTTTGTCGATCATTTGTTCGTCAAAGTCTCAGAGTCTACGCCGCACTAGTTTGCACCTCTGGGTCATGCTGCTGACAAGTATACTAGAGCAGAGGGTACTCTGTTCTTCCTAGAACAATGATTGTGTCCTTTGGGTTAGCATTTGATTGTAATATGCCAGGTTCGTGCTGCGTTTCTGCTTCAGTGAGAATTGTGAATTTTTAAAAGCAGCTTTGAAGCAATTTCTTCTGCTCCTGTGTGAGTTACTAAGAGAGAAACCGGGAAAGAGAAACATGTAGCTGTGGGAAAGTAAGAGGTGTCAGCCGAGATCCGAGATACGCTGTATATACAAAAGAAAATAATATGGAAGTTAATGCATGGTCTTAGAACTGAGAGATGATGCGTTTTTCTCTGTATATTCATTTTAAGCTGTCAGTCTGATATAATGGGTCTTTGGGGGAATGTGACATTAATTGCTTGAGTAGTTTTTAGAAAAAAAAAAAGACATGAGATCTTTTTCCATATCGTGAGATTATACATAAGTAAACACCAAGGCCGTTAAACAGAGCATTTCATATCGAAGCTTTAGACTTTTTTGCTGACTTTGTTATTTCAAAACTAGCAAGTGAAATTGATGCTGTATTTCATTCTGCACTTGTCATATATTATTTAGTTAACATTCCGTGTAGGAGCCGATCAGAGACACCCAAACAGGATGGAATGGATTAGATACAAAAGCAGAATGTTACAGATCTCTGTATTGGAAAGTGAGTTTTATTAACTAAGTCGTGAGGTTTTTTTTTTTTTTTCCGAATGGTTTTTATTCTGTTTTTAGACATTTACAGACATTTAACTGTTCTGTACATGACATCTGAGCTTAGATAGATAGATAGATAGATAGATAGATAGATAGATAGATAGATAGATAGATAGATAGATAGATAGATAGATAGATAGATAGATAGATGCATGGATGGATAAATGCATGCATAGATAGATAGATAGATAGATAGATAGATAGATAGATAGATAGATAGATAGATAGATGGATGGATGGATGGATGGATGGATGGATTGATGAATGGATAGATAGATAGATAGATAGATAGATAGATAGATAGATAGATAGATAGATAGATAGATGCATGGATAGATAGATAGATAGATAGATAGATAGATAGATAGATAGATAGATAGATAGATAGATAGATAGATAGATACTTTATTGATGAAAAGCAGTACACAGTTAACCCCCCCATATAAAAATGGAAGTTTAAAAAAGAAATACAACAGCTACTGTATGCAGTTATAAAAAAAAGAAGAAGATGAAGCTAATCAGTCTGACAGATTTAAATTCTGATGCCATCAAGGCAGCTTGCATGGGCCGGATGGAAGGAAAAAAGAACAGAAATAGAGAAAGGAAGCTCGGGCTGAGGAGAGGGAAATAAGGGGGATTCTAAGTGCATTTCAAGGTTGAATATGAAAGAGAAGATGAAGTCAGAATGTCTCTGTGGGTTACATGTGATTCTGGCCCTGAGACTGAGCTCATTTTTCTTCATGATGTAGGAAAGTACTGTATATAATTGGATAAAAAAGTAATATTTAAGGCAAATATTACTATTTATTAACCATGCAACTATTTAGCAAATAATGCTGCAATCGTTTTAAGGACATTAGCATTTTATTAAAACAAATGCACTGTGGGAAATCAACACAGAAGTCGGGCGTTTTAGCCGACTGTGGACTCTAGTTCTGATAAGAGACTTTTACTTTTCTTTTTAAGACATGATTATTTAATTTCTGAACTTTCTGAATTGATAAATAGAAGAGATTATTAACGGAGATTAATACCAGAGATTATTACCAGAGATTATTACCAGAGATTATTACTGGAGATTAATACCAGTGATTATTCCCAGAGATTATTACTGGAGATTAATACCAGAGATTATTACTCAAGATTATTACCCAATATTATTAACAGAGATTATTACCTGAGATTATTAACCGAGATTATTACTAAGATTATTACCAGAGATTAATACTGGAGATTAATACCAGAGATTATTACCAGAGATTATTACCCGAGATTATTAACAGAGATTATTAACTGAGATTATTACCGAAGATTATTAACAGAGATTATTACCCGAGATTATTACCGGAGATTATTACCAGAGATTAATACTGGAGATTAAGACCAGAGATTATTACCAGAGATTATTACCCGAGATTTTTAACAGAGATTATTAACTGAGATTATTACCGAAGATTATTAACAGAGATTATTACCTGAGATTATTAACCGAGATTATTACTAAGATTATTACCAGAGATTAATACTGGAGATTAATACCAGAGATTATTACCAGAGATTATTACCCGAGATTATTACCGGAGATTATTACCAGAGATTATTACTGATATTAATACTGGAAAGTAATACTAGATATTACTACCGGAGATTATTACTGGAGATTAATTCCAGATATTATTAACAGAGGAGATGACATGACCTGAAGTACTGTAATGATGTGTCAAAATTAAAATGCCATCATAATAAACTGCACCACATAGAGTAAGCAAAAAATAACACCATAAAGGGTGTGTGTGTGTGTGTATGTGTGTGTGTGTGTGTGTGTGTGTGTGTGTGTGTGTGTGTGTTTGCACTAATAGGTGGCATGTAAATTCTCAGCTAACCAATTAAGTGAATGTCTGCTACATGCTGGTAATTAATGTCCTGCTTATCTCCTTTTTCATGCTTACTTACCCATGAAATGACTTCATCTCAGGTGAGTACACAACATTTTTATTTTAATTTAGCAACTTTAACTAAAGAAAAAAAAATATATTTTTTTAAAATCATAATAATAATAAAAAAACAAAATAATCTGCAGGGAAAATTGTATTAATTTCGAACTCTCAAATATCCAGAAACCAGAATATCTACGACCCACACAGAGAGAGAAAGAGAGAGAGAGAGAGAGAGAGAGAGAGAGAGAGAGAGAGAGAGAGAGAGAGAGAGAGAGAGAGAGAGAGCAAATAACACAGTGTGAACAGTACACATTAGAGGAAGTGCTTCCACTTGACACTTTTACAGTCAGCATCAGTGTTGATTTGTTGAAGTCTGTAGTTCTGTCAGTCACAAATAACACACTGTTTATGGCACAGCTTGCTCTCTGTTCCACCGCTGTTTATGGATGTTTTGAAGCTGACGCAATGGCGCTTGCTCACTGAGAGTGGAGTGTGTGTGTGTGTGTGTGTGTGTGTGTGTGTGTGTGTGTGTGTGTGTGTGAGTGTGTGTGTGTGTGAGTGTGTTTGGGAATGCTCTGACAAAATACAATATTGTGATCCTACTGCTACCTAATTGTAATGAGTCTGTCTGTGTTTTCCTTTGTTTCTGTCTGCTGTCATTCCCTGCTGTTAATTGTTGGCCCCGCCCACTCATTTGTTACCATGGATATTAATTGCACTCATTCTCTTCCCCAGGTGTTTTGTCCTAGTCTTTGATTGTCTCCGCCTTGTGATTGGTTCTACTCTGTTTGTTCACTTCCCTGGTGTTAGTCGTTGTTGGTGTAGTATGTTGTCTGTTTACATCTCTGTTCCTGTTCTGCTCAGTGTTCTTCCTTGTTTATGACTGCTTATCTGTTTCTTGTTTTTGTTAGTAAAAGTTCAAACTGCATTTGGATCCTCACTCGCCTTTGTCTCTAACCGTGACACTAATGAGCTATAAGCTATGAAATTTTTTAGTCAGACTAAAAATTATTTCTGTGTGTAGGATCCTGCGAAGGGCGAATCCTGATTCCCTTACTATTCATTCCTAGTAACACCTTTGAATATGGATTATTATGCTTCTCAAATAATAAATGAAAATAATGCTGCTAGTTCACTCACAGTAGTGGGGTTAAAGCATTACTGTGTACAAAGCTCACTCACTTAAAACACGAATACACAAACTAAAGACGTTATTTTCTCGGCCGACTAAAACGGCAGCCGTATAATTAAAATATACAAACGTATACCGTACATGCGTATCAGTTTTAGCTTCCCGAAGATCTCGCAGTACATTAACAGGAGGAGATGTATCGTGCTGCTGACATATTGCTGTATTATAAAGAGAATCAGTCTAATATTCAAAATTCAAAATGCACAGGGGACAAAAAAGTAGACACAAGTTTCTATAGCTGTATCGTAAGTTCGTGCGATGTAATAATACAACTCGAGAGTTATGTTATCGTTATTGTTATGGGACCTCAGTTATGTGTGAAAATGTAATAATCCTACTCTAAAAATGTATCATCATTTATACCTCTAGCTAGACGCATCAACGTAAGTGAATTTGACTAAAAAAAACACACTTTTTAACTTTCGGGAAAATAATAAACAGCTCAAACAGCTCCAAAATCCGTTAAAGGTTAACGTCTGCCAGGATTTAGTACGGGATCTTGTGCTAGCTCAAAGGACACAGGGTAACGCTTTAGTCGTGTAAACCAAAGACAAAACTAATCACTAACTCACTGCTTAGCAATATTTGCCTATGAACCTAATAAGGATCGAATCGACATTCAGGCAACAACGAAAATCTTATTCAGAATCCAGGGTTTAATGAATACATATGTATTATTGTGTCTGCCAGAAAAAAAAATGCAGAATAAAATTTATTTTAACCATCAGGACTCGTGAGAAGGTTGGGGATTAATGTGCAGGAGGATTTATTAACAGAGCCAAAACACGGTCCAAAAGCAGAGGCGTAAATTCAGCTAAAGGTCAAACACACAGAGAGGCACAATTTCGTTTAACACGGGGTAAATCCACAAGAGTACTCAAGGGTCATAGAAGTCAGAGGAAGCTCGATTCAAAACTCTAAATCAGACTCAGCGTTGGAAAGACTTCGCAAACATTCATAACAATGCACGTGTTAACGTAGCGAGACGATACGCAAATAAAGATCTATATAATAAGCACTTGAACGAAAAAATCTAATGATCTAATAATTCTGAAAAAAAATAGGGGGGGGGGGATTCTAAGTGCATTTCAAGGTTGAATATGAAAGAGAAGATGAAGTCAGAATGTCTCTGTGGGTTACATGTGATTCTGGCCCTGAGACTGAGCTCATTTTTTTTCATGATGTAGGAAAGTACTGTATATAATTGGATAAAAAAGTAATATTTAAGGCAAATATTACTATTTATTAACCATGCAATTATTTAGCAAATAATGCTGCAATCATTTTAAGGACATTAGCATTTTATTAAAACAAATGCACTGTGGGAAATCAACACAGAAGTCGGGCGTTTTAGCCGACTGTGGACTCTAGTTCTGATAAGAGACTTTTACTTTTCTTTTTAAGACATGATTATTTAATTTCTGAACTTTCTGAATTGATAAATAGAAGAGATTATTATCCGAGATTATTACCCAAATTTATTAACATAGATTATTACCGAAGATTATTACCCAAAATTATTGCAGAGATTATTACCAGCGATTAAAACTGGAGATTAATACCAGAGATTATTAACGGAGATTAATACCAGAGATTATTATGGGAGATTATTACCGAAGATTATTAACAGAGACAATGCACGTGTTAACGTAGAGAGACGATACGCAAATAAAGATCTATATAATAAGCACTTGAACAAAAAATCTATATCTATAATCTATAAAAATATACAAATGTGCATCATATCATGCATCAGTAAGTACAGAGGTGTCAGTTAAAGGTGGGGTCTGCGTTGTATGAAAGCCGATGTCGACATTTGAAATCACCGAAACAAACACGCCCCTAACCCAAATGGGTCCCACCCCCGTATCGGTAGCTCCGCCCACACATACGTAACCCAGGCAACTAACAGAAAGAAATGTGTCTTTATCATAGCTGAAGGGAAGAACAATACGATTGTAGATAAACAAACAAGCAAAAATGACACACAATCATAATCATGTAAAGGACAAAGACATATATTAGTTCTGTGTAACAAAGCAAAACCAACGTTACTCACCTATCGAGAAGGAAAAAAGCGCCTCGGCGTCCAATTGCAGGCCTTTCTGCTCCTTCAGTTCTCTCCAGCGCTGGAAAGCTGATCCTATATTAACACGTCCTACTTCTTGTCCTTATCGTAAGTCTTTCTTCTCTTTCATTCTTTGTTTTTATCCTCTATGTCAACGTTAAAACCGCTTTCTGCTAATATCACACATGCGCACTGAACACTCTCTCCGCCCGTATCGAAAAGACACGCCCCTTTCTGCTCATCGGCTACACGTTAGTTTTGTTTTTGTTTTGTTTGGCGGCCCGACTCAGTTTTCTGAAGCATTTCTCAAACAATTGAGACCCCACCTTTAATTGTAAAGACTTTTATATACAAGGTGTAAAAAGGAACAAATAGCGAAGCACAAACCAAACTAGCACTAAACATACAGACTATGGGACACAGGTGAGGGAGGTGTGTGATATGTCTACATACACTATGATAAGGAGTCTCAGAGATGCCAAAGAGAATAAAGTTATAATTTCCATTAGAGCACTTCATCCTGACTGTAATCTTCACAAGCAGTTATAAAAAATTTGACCGAGTGTTGAAATATGAAGATAATTAAAGTTCTTTCCTTTCTAAGCTGTAAAAGCAGGACTGATGTGTGCAGGAAGCCAAACAGGTCGAGAATAAAAATAGCATAAATACGGCAATATTTAGTTCATCACCATTCGTTACAGCAATGTGCTATAGGCATGGATTTATTCTGTCTCGTGTCATTAAAGCGTTTTTTATGACGGCTACATCATGTCCATCATGGACTACAACACCTCACCATCACAACATTTACATTTATGCCATTTAGCAGACACCCTTTTTCAGAGTGACTTACAATTGAGCAACTGAGGGTTAAGGGCCTTGCTCAGGGGCCCAGCAGTGGCAGCTTGGTGGACCTGGGGTTCAAACCCATGACCTTATGATCAGTAGCCCAACAACACCTTAACCACTAAGCTACCATGTTCATGTACAGCAGATTACTGATAGTTCACAATCATGTTAGCATTCACAGTTCACACACACACACACACACACACACACACACACACACACACACACACACACACACACACACACCCCTTGTGATTAATGATTCATGTTAAAGCTTCATTTTTCTTTTTTTTTAAACATAAAGGTTTTATTGGCGTATTTCCATCTCGCCCCTGGTCATTATGTGTCGAACAAGTCCGAGCTGTGTCAGGTGTTTGAGCTTTTGAGTGCACAGGTTGATCTCTCCTGGCCTGAAGCCCAGCCTCGCTGCCAAAGCTCATGCCATTTTCAGATGTTGCATCCACTAGCGTGAGGAGGCCGATGACACGACTCCCAGAAACTCTGAGACGCTTTTCTAAACAGACGGGAGAAAGAATTTATGCCCAGAGCAGTGCCAAAACCCTTTTTCATCAATAATGCATCACGCACAGGGGAAAACACAGCACCATCTCTGCTAGTGCTACAGTAACAGCGTAGAGGAAGAAAAACAAAAAGAGAACGGCTTTCGAAAGAGGTAGAAAACCGCCGGAATTCTCCTCTGCTTGGAGAAGTACAGAACGTATTGACGAAGGAACGGTTAAAAGTACTTACACCCACATACACCCACATCTTCCACCTCGACTGGGTTTAATTAAGGATAAAAAATGCTCTCAAGTCAAATAAAGCAGTGTTCTTCTTATAGTAAGTGAATATTGTGATCCTGTAGTTGAAGTTCTTGATAATGTGGCAGTTATAGGTGTCGTTTACCAAAACGAACACACAGCAGCCTGGCAAACGTTCTTTCTTGATTATTTTCTAGAGAACAATAAACTTAGATCCTCAGAGTTTCTGGAACTTTAATCCTTCTGATACTTTGAGGAATGAAGCTTGTTGAAGCAAGACCGAGTGTGTGGGCGAGTGTGTAAAATAAATAACCGGTAACTTGTGCCATCGGTGTCATCTGGAGTATGCGTAATTAAATGATGCTGTACCGTTACACCATCTGTGATCACACACACACACACACACACACACATGTGCGTGCACACACACACTTGTATCCCTATGAGAACCTTCTAGTAACATAAAGATCATTAATGCTACAGTATGCTACACCTAAATCTAACCCTAACCCAAAAAAGAAAGCTTGAACAAGTAAAACATCTGGTTTCCATGGAGACACAAAAACAATCATATACCCACAGAAAGACAGACAGTGTGAATTGTTTGTGATTTGGTTGTTTGCGAGCAAAAGGGTGAAATATACTGTACAGTATATATACAACAGAGATTTCTTCTGTGCTGGTATTAGGTCCATATTTTAATAAGCACCATTTGTTTTCGCTTGCTTACTTTCCCTGATTGGTTGGTTTGTTTTCCTATTGTGTTCACCTGCTTTCCTGTCCTGCTCACCTGTTTTCTTTTGTTGATTCTGATTATGGATAAACTATGTTTAATGCCGCCGGCTAGTGTGATGATCACTATCATCAAAATCACTTTTCACACTGAGAGAGAAAAATTGGAAATGTTTTCACGATTGTAGGGATGTTGTTGGTGTCCCCATCACTTAGAAACACACCAGCCAATCATCTATGTGGAAGTGTCATGAGGCGGGGTGAGGAAGCGGACCCAAACGCAGGATAGCAAAACAAAACAGGGTTTAATAACAAAAGAAACACTAAACAACACACGGACTAGAGACGAGACCAAGACAACGGTAGATTCCGCGCTGCCATCGGCAACGCTGCACACTTACATACAAAAGACAATCAGATACAATTAGGAACGGGTGTGGAAACAGGGAGGAACAGATGAGGGCAGGGCAAACATGTGACGAGGAACATAAACAAACAAGTGCACGTGGCCAAAGTCCGGGCTGAATCATGACAGGAAGAGGGCAGACGACGCTTATGTCCGAGTTTGTTTATCTGCAGCAGATCGAATACATACAGTGAAAGGATTTATATAAAAGTCCTTCATCTATAAGGATCCATCTATAAAAAGTTCACTAAATTACATAAAAACGTAAACTAAAAGGAATCATTTGTTGGCTGAATAAATACTCATCCACCTCGGTCAGTAACCACCTTCATCTGTGATTCCAGCTGTTTTGGGTTGTATGTCGGTATTGACTCCGCACATCTGGATCCTTGATCTTATCCTGACGTACTGTATAATTCAAGGTTGTAACAGTATACAAGATGAAGCTGGTAAACTGGGGTGAATACTTATCACAGACACAGTAATGAGTTAGTTAATAGCATCCTATGATGGGGTTACATGACGGGGGGGGGGGTGTTTGGCTGGTCAGAGTGTGTGTGTATATGTCACATTTTATAGCAGGTGGGTCAGACGTGGAAAGCTGAAGTGAAGTTAAAAGTCAAAATCTGGCTCTTACGCCTTACATGCATCAATTATTGTCACACATTTATTTTAGATTAAACAAAAATAGATTTCACCTGATTTAACTGAGATAAAACATGTCTGAAATAATCAAAATCCAACAAATAATGTACAGTCCAAAAATTCATCTTTCTTTCTTTCTTTCTTTCTTTCTTTCTTTCTTTCTTTCTTTCTTTCTTTCTTTCTTTCTTTCTTTCTTTCTTTCTTATGTTCATTATTCATGGCTGTTAAATGAAGCACCAAAGAAAAATAAATCTTTCCGAAATCAACACTAGTTTAAGTGGTTATATATTTTTCAATAGCATTAATTGAGATTATAAAAAATAATCAGGCAAATTTCAGTACTAATAGAATTGACATGTTCTGTGTAAAACCCAACTACGCTGACAAGCATCTCGTCCACGGCGACTTTGGATTGTGACAAAATCCATTAGTTTATTTAGAACAACAGATAAAAGACTACATAATATATATATATATATATATATATATATATATATATATATATATATATATATATATATATATATATATATAAACAAATAAATATAAATATAATAATAATAAATGCAATATAATCTATATATATATAATTTATTTGTTTGTTTTTTCTTTTTTTGTGTAAAACGTGATTATATAGATATATAATCTATAATATATATATATATATATATATATATATATATATATATATATATATATATATATATATATATATATATGTATGTATGTATGTGTGTGTGTGTTATTGTGTGTTATTTATTTATTTGTTTGTTTGTTTGTTTTGTTTTTGAATGGACTATCCAGAAGAGTGGATGACTCTCTGCTTGAAAGGGTTAAACACAGTAGTTGCTGTTGCACTCTCCATTTCCTGCCCAATTTGTCCTCTGATTACAAAAGCTCGGACGTGTTTCAACTGGACTTCTGCAATAACCAAAGTGGTCCGCAATCAGAGTGTTTTGTACAAGTAAAATGAATTGATCTATTCAGAAGCATTAGCAATCACTCTGGCAAGTGCTTTAAAATTGCCTCTGAAATTAACAAAAAAAAAAAAAAAAGGAAGAAAAGGAAGAAAAAAACGTTCTTTTGCACTGGTTGGGATTAATGTGTTGGTTGTGTTTTTGGGGGAATTTGTAGGGGTAGTTCGGGGTCAGTTCACTAATGCAAAGCACTCACAATATCTCGCTGGTGCAGACGAGGGTAAACAAGCCACACACACACACACACACACACACACACACACACACACACACACACACACACACACACACACACACAAGATGAACGGTTGTCTCATATTTTCTGAGTTTGAGTGTTTTGTGTATTTCTGGCATTCAGTTTGCATCAGTATCTATAACTATAAGGCTGTTAACTCATCTTGTGCATTTGGAGGTAATGGATTATAACTTCTACTTCCATGATTTAAATAAATAAAGAAGCAGAACTTTATAAAGTCAGATATGCAGAATTTAAGTACATTAAGTACGTTAAAACCCAGATGTATAGATATGCATATACATCGGACGAATACGGAGCAAACAAACAAAAAAAGCACAGCTGCTGAAATGCCCAGGAGAGTGCTTTATTTACAATGGTGGAGGAAAGCAAGGTGTTAGTCTGGTCAGACGTGCCGAGAAAGTAATAGGTCTCATGGGTGCACGCTGTTCATGGAAAAGCTGCTCAGGATGTCAGGCTGATGCAGTAACAGGCAAAAGCAGGGTTTATTACCACTCAGAGATAATGTGATAAAGAAGAAGCAAAATAAATGACAGCATTTTATAGCACAGTGCTTTAATAAAGAAGAAAAATATATAGTATAGTATAACAGAGTGAAGCGGTGAACGTTCATTTATTTGACTCATGGACAGAGTCTCCGGTGTCAGTGGTTTGTAACAGTCAAGAAATTTCCCACCACAGGTCTTCAGGGCTCTCCGTAACATGATAAACTCTTATATAAAGTCTTATTGGAAACGAAAGACTGGTCAGGGAGAAAGGGTTTATAGCTGCTTTATAGAATGTAAGTGATATAATTTGAAGATGTTTCACCGTTGCTGTAGTAAAAGAGGAATAAAACACACCATGAGCACAACATCAAGACACATCGCATTAATCTCCTATAAGCTCATGACCTGTTGTGTTTTCTGCCCTACTGTGATGTTCTTATTAAACATACTGTCATATCAGAACAAGGTCATGGTGTGGAGGATGTTACTATGGCTGGCATGTCAGTTAGTTTTACTTGAATGTACTTTAAGGTCTCTGTTGTGAACAGAATCATTTCTTCTGAATATAGTTGAGAAGAGTAAATAAGCAATGTTCCAGTTTCCCGGTCAAGGTTTTTTTTAGTGTTTTCATAATTTCACACACAACGAAACAAAAAAAGCGTTTGCTGCAAAGAAATATCCCGGAATTGTGCTACATGCAGAGCCGGATTAAATAAATGGACTACACTAGGCAGGCTGCATTTTTTTGGGCCCCCCTCCATCGATGTTATTTATGAATTGAAATCTGAAACTTACCAAAGTTACTAATAAAAGTTAATTCACATTTTACATAGCCCAGTCTTTAGTTACAAATTGGTTATGTTGTATATTAAACAGTCTATCAGATTTTTTTTTGATATTCATTATTTATACGTCATTACACGGGCGCCACAGTGTCTTCTGCCGCATCTTCCTCCGCGTCTTCCGCCGTATTTCCCTCCACATCTTCCACCGCGTTTACAGCTGTCAGACGGCTGCCCGACAGAAACTTTTGCAAAGCCCCCCGCTGTCTCTTCTTTAGTTCTTCTCCATTTTTTTTTACGTTTTGCCGCACCCGAAAGCATCTTCAAAGTCAGCCTACTACTCAAAACACACCTGCCTGCTATATTTGTTGCCCCGCTCTGACATCTGACCGCCGCTGACGTCTCCTCGGACTTAACTGGCTGGCGCCTCTATATAAATACAGTCTATGGTTTAAATAAACATCGTCACTATTTTTATTTAATTAATAAATAATTAAATAAATTGTAGATAGGACATTTGTACATTTTATTTTTATTATAATTTATTTTTTTATACTTTTTTTTTTTGTCCCTCCGTCTGGGCCCCATCCCGCCAATCGGGCCCTAGGCACGTGCCTAGTTTACCTTTGAGTTAATCCGGCTCTGGCTACATGGAGTGGAATATATGATCATGTACGTTTATAATCGCTTCATATTTCTAAGTCCTTTAGATGGTTCTCCTTCAAAGGAAGAAGTGAATTCGACTGTGCTTTTAAGGAAGCTTTATCATGCACAATGTGGCTGAATTAGACCCAAATAAAAGACTCGGAACTTTTTAGTACATCTGTCTGGGAGAGAATGTGAGAGTGCAAGAATAAGTGAGATTAATAGTGAGTGAACTGTGTGTGTGTGTGTGTGTGTGTGTGTGTGTGTGTGTGTGTAAGAGAGAGAGAGAGAGAGAGAGAGATAGAGCGAGAGATTTCTTTGTCCGTCTCACCCACTCTCCTCGCTTTAATCAGGACAAAGCAGAGCCTCATCATTAACACAGTACCATGCCTGAGTTCACTCACTTCCTGCTGATATTTTTGATTATTTAAAATGTATTATTATTATTATTATTAGTCATGACACAAGCTGCTATCTGATCCATACATGCGTAAGCAATACACGGTGCTAAAGCTTCACCGGCACAAAAGGTTGCTCTGGTGTGTGGGCGGGTTGAGGCTAACGTTCCTGACATAAATAATATGTTAAATTGTTCACTCAGATTAAATAAGAGATGAAATAACAGGTTTTCCCATTAAGAAATATTCAACAGGAACACGACCTGTAAGTCATTTCTCACACTGAGTGCTGTAATAACTGGTAAAAGGGAAATGCTTTACATAGAGCTGTTATGACTGTGATCCTTTGCCAATACATTCAATTCTTCTTTTAATATCTTATTATCTTAACTTATTAATGTAGGAATTTATTTTGCACTTTGATTTTATTGAATTTAATTCTCAGACACTTATATCGATTTAGTTTGACTCGACTCGATGTGGAAACGGAGAGCAAACGATTCGTGTCACTGCAGATCGATCGTGTTTACATTAACCTATTCACGGATATCAGGCCAGAATTCAGAAGATTTTACTTGTAGAGCTGATGGAGAACATGATCTGTGGGAGGAGATTAGTGTATAATCTATACCAGAGCTTTGCATGGTATTATACGTCTTGGCAGTCCTCATAGTTGGACAATGAAATTTCAAAACTTTTATATTTCTAATAGATTATGTAGAAGTTGTGAGCAATTTATTTTTATTCAAAAAGATTTACCAAGTTGTTCAGTGTTTACTGAGTAATACTACTACTACCAATACTACTAATACTACTACTACTACTACTACTACTACTACTACTACTACTACTACTACTACTACACCTACTGTACTACTACTACTACTACTACACCTACTGTACTACTACTACTACTACTACACCTACTGTACTACTACCAATACTACTAATACTACTACTACTACTACTACTACTACTACTACTACTACTACACCTACTGTACTACTACTACTACTACTACACCTACTGTACTACTACTACTACTACTACACCTACTGTACTACTACTACTACTACTACACCTACTGTACTACTACCAATACTACTAATACTACTACTACTACTACTACTACTACTACTACTACTACTACACCTACTGTACTACTACTACTACTACTACACCTACTGTACTACTACTACTACTACTACACCTACTGTACTACTACTACTACACCTACTGTACTACTACCAATACTACTACTACTACTACTACTACTACTACTACTACTACTACTACTACTACTACACCTACTGTACTACTACTACTACTACTACACCTACTGTACTACTACTACTACTACACCTACTGTACTACTACTACTACTACACCTACTGTACTACTACTACTACTACTACACCTACTGTACTACTACTACTACTACTACACCTACTGTACTACTACTACTACCAATACTACTAATACTACTACTACTACTACTACTACTACTACTACACCTACTGTACTACTACTACTACTACTACACCTACTGTACTACTACTACTACTACACCTACTGTACTACTACTACTACTACTACACCTACTGTACTACTACTACTACTACTACACCTACTGTACTACTACTACTACTAATGCTACTAATTCTACTACTGCTAATACTAATACTACTGCTACTTATACTACTAATTCTTCTTCTACTACTACTACTGTACTACTACTGTACTACTACTGTACTACTACTACTACTAATTACTGCTAATTCTACTACTAATTGTTGTACTACTACCGCTAGTACTAATACCACTAATACTACTACTAATACTACTGCTACTACTAATTCTGCTTCTACTACTACTACTACTACTACTACTAATAATAATAATAATAATAATAATAATAATAATAATAATAATAATACTGCTACTGCTGCTAATATTACTACTACCAAAGGTCCAAAGGTTACAGAGTCTGACTCCTAACCCTACTGTTAGGTTGTGGGTTTGATTGAGTCTCGGGCCGGCCACGACTGATCAAGCCCCCCCCCCCCCCCCCCCCCCAAATATAAATGGCTGCCCACTGCTCCGTGTGTGTGTTCACTGCTGTGTGTGTGCACTTTGGATGAGTTAAATGCAGAGAACAAATTCTGAGTATGGGTCACCTGTCAGGGATCAGCGCGGTTCTGTCAGGGATCCGTGCTGACTTTTGGCCATGTGCGATTCTTGTTGTTTTTGTCACGTGGCTGCCCCGCCTTCGTCTGCTCCTCCCGGTCACCACGCCTGTTCCCCATTGTGTGTGATTGTCCTTTTGTGTATATAATTAAATAATTGTCTTACTGAGGTGTCCAAAGTGGTGGCCACTCCTTACTGTAGCTACACTGAAACATTTTCTGCATCTCACTAAGTGTCCTAATACTCCCTTGGGTCCCATTGCCTTTTAAATACTGCGTCATTTGCTTTGACTTTCCTTTTTTTCATAACTGCTTATGAATATCTTTCTGGATCTTCTCAGTCTTCCAGCAGTGATCTCTTCCCCTGTGAGTCTGGCTCGCTGTCAGTCTGCACCTTTCCAAATCTCATGTTTTTTATTGGCTGTGCATTGTTAG
Organism: Tachysurus fulvidraco; assembly: GCF_022655615.1. NCBI lineage: Eukaryota > Metazoa > Chordata > Actinopteri > Siluriformes > Bagridae > Tachysurus > Tachysurus fulvidraco. The sequence goes on along the minus strand of NC_062532.1, from coordinate 18,920,499 downwards.
CATCACTGGACCTTTAACGATCCTAACAGCTCCTTCAGGATAAGGTTTCTGTTCTCTGCAGGTTTTTTCTGCACATCTTTTCACTCACAGCACATGCACAGTTATGGCTAGTTATTTCTGACAGGTCTACTGTATTCGCTAATAGCGTAATTACATTACATCTGCTGCCAAGTTTGTGTGTGTGTCTGTTTCTGTACGTAAGGTACTGCACATGTATCACAGCCATGAAGTCAACTATAAAATGTAAAGCTGCACTGGAAGACAAGATTAGGGTTCAAGAACCAGTCTTTACATCGTTGTAAGATTATTAAGGCATTATTATAATATTACACCCACTTCCTGGTGTGGTGCGTGTGTGTGTGTGTGTGTGTGTGTGTGTGTGTGTGTGTGTGTGTGTGAGACTGCATTTTACGGTGATGATGATGCTCCAGTCGTTTCTCTGCAGCAGATCCGATAATAAGAGAAGACAAAAAAGGTTTTATTTTCAGTGTTCGGTGTTTCAGTCAGCATTCCCTTTGCTTTATTCCTGTCTCTAATGTTTATTATAGCTGCTACCACCTTCCCATCATGCTCCTTGGAAGCCAACCAAAACCTCTTGGGTGGGAATGTGGTCTTAAAAAAAAATAAAGCTTCAAGACTTCAAGAGTGCTTTTTTTTTTAACTGGAAAAATGTTCACAAGTATTTATTTTATTTGTGTGTGTGTGCGCGTGTGTGTGTGTGTGTGTGTGTGTGTGTGTGTGTGTGTGTGTGTGTGTGTGTGTGTGTGTGTGTGTGTGTTAAAATCTTTTATTCTTTAGTTGGTTCCTATTTATTAGCAGTGCATTTTAACTGCATGATACTTATAGTCAATTACGATGCGATTCACAAAGGCAGTTTGTTAAATGTCATCAAACCCAAAGATTTTCAATAATTTCGTTCTTTCCCTTCCTCACTGCTTTTGTCCGCTAGTTTCTACCCGATCTATACCATTATGTCATCTGATACGACTAAGTTTTTCCATCTCGATATAAATGATCCACCTTTTTAATCTTGTGGTTGTATATCGGACACGCGGTGGATCGTTAACTTGTAAATTTAATTGCTCGCCTGTAGCCTTTTCATCTGTATGAGCCACACACACACACACACACACACACACACACACACACACACACACACACACACTCAGTCTTTCTAAATCTCTATGAAGTCTTCGACCCGAGTTAAAGATCATACATCTTAACAAAATAAAATAAAATACAGAAATGTGTTCAATTTTTTTTATTACATGCTAAGGAAGAAATTCCTAGTCCCATTGTTCTTGTAATATCGTTATGAATAATAGTTGAGGGACAGTTATGAAAAAAAATAGCAATATTCAACAATGAAATATTGTTCCAACAGAAAGAAAGAAAGAAAGAAAGAAAGAAAGAAAGAAAGAAAGAAAGAAAGAAAGAATCTTAAACACTGCTATTTTCAAGTCGTATTCTTCAACACATGAGGTCAGCTCGAGAAGCGAAGCAGCAGCGTTTCTTAGCACTTTTAATTCCATAATGCGACGAACAAAGAATGGGAAACGAACCTTTTATCTTGTTTTTTCCTTCTCTCTCTCCTTTTTTCTTTTTTCTTTTATTAGGCTTAAATGCTTTTGGATCTCAATGTGCTCCTGGCGCCACCGTTTCGACCGCTGCGCCCTCACTAAGCGTACCGTACCGAAAGGTTAAAAGCCAAACACTGGCTATAATTTCTCCTGAAATGACCTTTCCTGACAGCTTCTATTATTGCCGGTATTTTTATTTTTAGACAATCAACAATACTGTGTTTGAAAATATATATATAATCCTGTGCAAATGTTCCCTAATTAGCATGTCAGTCACGTCATGTAAACGTGTAATTTGTATGTATTTGTCGTTGTACTTTTTTCCCATTTAAGAAGTGTTTACGGAGTTCTGAGCTTTGAGAGAAGTAAAAAAATCCTGTCTTTACAGCCCTTTCCACACAGAGACAATCAACAACATAGTTTTACTATTCAATACTAATAAGTTTAACTACTCTAGCGTTCTCTGGAAAAACCCTTACAAGCTTACAATTAAAATAAAATAAATTCTCTCACCTTCCACGCGTCCAATTATTTTGGATTCCGGCGTTAAGGCGGCTCCCGAGTCCTCTCACGCTCATGGCCAATTTTGCGGATCGAAGTGAAGTTAACAGCCTCCAAGGCGCCTGCAGTTCGCCTTCTCAGTAGTTCCCATAGCCGAGCCTCGAGCGCGGAATCCTGCCGACGACGCCAAATTGTCATTGAAGTTCTGAGGTTTGAGAGATTTTAAAGTATAAAGTATCACACTGGTAGACATGGGCAAGAGTAAAAAAAGGTTTCACAATTTATTGTGTGGAATGCACGGTGGAATGCACGGTGGCTTAGTGGTTAGCATGTTTGCCTCACAATTCCAGGGTTGGGGGTTCGATTCCCGCCTCCACCTTGTGTGTGTGTGGAGTTTGCATGTTCTCCCCGTGCCTCGGGGGTTTCCTCCGGGTACTCCGGTTTCCTCCCCCGGTCCAAAGACATGCATGGTAGGTTGATTGGCATCTCTGGAAAATTGTCCGTAGTGTGTGAGTGTGTGAGTGAATGAGAGTGTGTGTGTGTGCCCTGTGATGGGTTGGCACTCCGTCCAGGGTGTATCCTGCCTCGATGCCCGATGACGCCTGAGATAGGCACAGGCTCCGCGTGACCTGAGAAGTTCGGATAAGCGGTAGAAAATGAATTTATTGTGTTCAGCTGAGCAGCAGGACCCAACACTCCGCGTATAGCATGAGAGATGAAGGACCAACATCATTGATTACATCAAGGTTTTATAGACAGAACTCAAGTAAAAAGATATGTAAAAGCAAAACATCAAAACATCATCAATCATCGGCTCAAAATCACCGAAACTCATCTCCTGATCAAGCTAATCTGGACCGGGCGAAGGTCTGCTAGATTTACTGGAAGTTGCTTATGTCTAATTCTGTCATAATCTTAAGCAAACAACTGATGACAATGTCAGTCTCTAGTTACTACAGAAACAAGGTAAAAGCACAGAAGGATAAAGCCTTATAAACATCTTTAGATTAGAAATTTCCACCACAGAAGACAGAAATAAAACGCCTCCTCAGATCTTTTTAAGATTTTTTTTCTTATTATTATTTTTAATCATCGTGTGTCATGGACTGTACAGTACTAGCAACCTACGATTAAAGGATGACGTTCATGGCAGCTAATCATAATCCTTTAAAGTTTAATTAGTTTCACAATGTAACGTCGAACCGTCGTAGAGGTCCGACGACGTTGAAACCATGTGCACGTGAGTGGGTTTCGTTTTTATTGTGTTCGGTTTATCTCTAGCAAGGTTGTGCCTTTAAGCACTGATTAACCTCAAAGCTTGTCGTTTCAAAGGAAGTAAAATTAGCTGTCTTTAACGATCATGTTGTTTAGCTCGGCCCTGCTCGCTCCACAGACTGATAGCAATTTCTAAAAGCATTATGTCATACCGAGGGGTCAGTAATCAGCATTCTAAAGCTGCGTAGCTCGTTCAAACAAAGGTTAATTAACGAGCAATCTTGTTTGCCTCAGGGGTCTCAGTGCAGGTGCTGCTTTTTTTTTTTTATCGGTCTGTCATTATGAGTAAAACATTCAGAAGCCTTTGATATGCAACAAAACAGTGTCTCAGGTGGTAATGAACTTGGCAAAAAGGATCTACACCTGGGGCTAAATGAACAACAGACTTTTGGGTTTACCCCCGTGCTACCGGTCGGACATGATGTTAAGTTAAATTACATACGATTAGGAAAAGAAAACACAGCCAGGGTAGCTAAAGTAAGCAGGTCAGGTTTTTCTCCTGTGGTAAAAGTGTAGACAAAAACAAAATAGACAGGAATTCTAAAAACGTAAAGTAAAAGATAGATTTAAGAATAAAAAGTTATTTAAAAGTTCTGATTTGGAGATAAAAGTGGGGAAGTCATGGCCTAAAGGTTAGAGAGTCTGACTCCTAACCTTAAGGTTGTGGGTTCGAGTCTCGGGCCGGCCACGACTGAGGTGCCCTTGAGCAACGCACCGGACCCCCCAACTGCTCCCCTGGGCGCTGAAGCATAAATGGCTGCCCACTGCTCCGGGTGTGTGTTCACGGTGTGTGTGTGTGTGTGTGTGTGTGTGTGTGTGTGTGTGTGTGTGTGTGTGTGTGTGTTCACTGCTGTGTGTGCACTTTGGATGGGTTAAACGCAGAGAACAAATTCTGAGTACGGGTCACCTTACTTAGCTGTATGTCACTTCACTTTCACTTTCATAAAATTTGGCCTCCTACCAGTTCCTACCCACTAACCCACTAACCACCAGGGAGGGGGATAGTAACCAACCTCATGACAGTCAAGTCAAGAAGCTTTTATTGTCATTTCAACCATATATAGCTGTTGCAGTACACAGTGAAATGAGACAAATCTTATCTCTTATCTCTTATCTTACTCTGGTTTGCTCCCCCGGTCCAAAGACATGCATGGTAGGTTGATTGGCATTTCTGGAGAATTGTCCGTAGTGTGTGAGTGTGTGAGTGAATGAGAGTGTGTGTGCCCTGCGATGAGTTGGCACTCCATCCAGGGTGTATCCTGCCTCGATGCCCGATGGCGCCTGAGATAGGCACAGGCTCCCCGTGACCCGAGGTAGTTTGGATAAGCGGTAGAAAATGAGTGAGTGAGTGAATGAGAAGAGTTAGGTCTTCAGCCATCGTTTGAAGATAGCCAGCGACTCGGCTGTTCGGACATCTAGGTGAAGTTCATTCCATCACCTCGGTGCTAGTACAGAAAAGAGTCTTGATGTATACCTACTGTACTGTACCTCTTACCCTGAGAGATGGTGGGACCAGTCGTGCAGTGCTGGTAGCTCTGAGGGAGCGAGGTGCAGTGTGAGGACTGATAAGAGCTTTGACGTAAGAAGGAGCTGGTCCATTTTTGGCCCAAAAAGTGATTATTACTTATATGAGTTATATAAATCTCTGAGGAATTCGGAAGCATATATTAAAGGTGGGGTCTCCGATATTTGAGAAATGCTTCAGAAAACTTAGTCAGGACGACAAGCTAAACAAAAATCAAAACAAACATGTAGCCAATGAGCAGAAAGGCGCGTGTCTTGTCAATATGGGCGGAGAGAGTGTTCAGTGCACGTGTGTGACATTAGCAGAAAGTGGTTTTAACATTGACATGGAGGATAAAAACAAAGAAAGAAAGAGAAGAAAGGCTTACGATAAGGCAAGAAGTAGGACGTGTTAATATAGGATCAGCTTTCCAGCGCTGGAGAGAACTGAAGGAGCAGGAAGTCGGCCACATATTCACAGGTTGGAGTTTCCCGAGTCAATAACTCCTGAGCTAAACGCTGTTACTACACAAATAACACCTCTTTTCTATCGTAGTAATGTAGAGACGCAGCTACAACCGCGTTTTGTGTAGTAACAGCGTTTAGCACAGAAGTTATTGACTCGGTAAACTCCAATCTGTGAATATGCGCACATGCACACATGCGCGCTGAACACTCTCTTCGCCCATATTGACAAGACCCGCCCCTTTCTGCTCATTGGCTACATGTTTGTTTTGATTTCTGTTTTGTTTGGTGGCCTAACACAGTTTTCAGTAGCATTTCTAAAACATCGGAGACCCCACCTTTAATCATACACTCAGTTATATAATCACTGTGATCCTAGTGATCCTCGAGGTCTATTGAATAATGAAAGATTTGCATGTGTGTAAATGTGAGCATACATATGCAGATCAGTGTTCTGTCGCTTGGATTAATTGAAGCCTGAAAGCCTCATGCACAAATTATTACAAACAAAGACAAGGCGTTAAATTAGCAAAAGCCAGAATTCATCAGCAGAAGACAGCAAAAAGGCGTAATAATGCGTTAAAATGAAATGTGCCTTGATGGTGACTCAAAGGAAATAGCTTCTAAAAATGACTAGTAATTATTGCCTTAGTGAAATTAGCTTTAGACATTGACCACTCAGTCATACAACACTGTATATAAACATCTTCGAATAACATCGCTCTTAACACGTAACCGTATTTACAAGCTTCTCTTTTAAACCCACTTGTATATTACACTACAACGTGGAGCTGCTGCAGTGTATCATTGCTTATAATTGGTGGTCTTGAGCTTCAGACAAAAACCCGATTTCCATAGTTTTCTAACTCCGCTTTGCATATGTCAAGTTTTCTTTGTAAATCACCTCCAACACGTCCAACTAACAGCTTGTTCAATTTATCCCACTGCACGCATAAAATTACCCTTCATATTTGGGCTCTTAGTAATAAAATGTGGTACGAATCCACCTCCATTTCTAGCACTGTAAAGCTCTAGGCAAATTCAGCCAGTATGCTGTTTATGCAGGATAAGTTATAAGGTATAAACTGTAGTAGACTATCATAACGCCTCGCGGTTACTACGGAAGATCCATCACGGTGTTTCCTTTGAGTCTGCTGTCCAGATTTTAATGACCTCACATCAATCCAGGCTTCTCATATTTTTATCATTTCTAATTATCTGACAACATTTGGAATGGACCTTAAGTAATTGAGATATAGTGAGACATAATGGACTTGTCTGCGAGAAAGACATCCGTCTTATTTCCTGCTTTGTGACCTTATTTAAGATGATGAGTATTACTCGGATGAGAGGTGAGTGATTGTTTTCTAAAGGATTACAGTACGTGGCACATTTTTGGCTAGCTCACTGATTAATTAATGCATAATATTCTAGAAGAAGAGTGAACATCCTGAAATTTCTTGACCATTGTTTTATTGTAGTAAAGGATGCGACCTACCGGACCTACTGTGCCGTAACTGCACACACAAAAAGGGCTTTTGGCTCAGAAGTGATATAAATTTGGTAAAAAAGTGAAAAACAGACGAAGCTTTTTCCAGTTTAGTGTGGTTCCTTCCCTGCCTTTACTGACAACCATTGTGCTGTGGTAAGTACTTATGATTGAAATCCTGAAAATTAACGCTGTTTCAAGGACTGCTGTAAAACTACATGGAATCTGAACTCTGAAAAAAATTCTGTAGAAAACATCCACCAATGGTCTACCTGCTTAAGCCGGTCACTCGAGTGAAACGTACTGATCGGATAAATTAAGACGTACAGTACACGGCACGATCAAAAGTATGTATACGGCTGACTGTTAGACCCGTATGTGCTTGTTGAACATCCCATAGCAGATTGACTCCCTGTTTACTGTTATAATGTGCTCCAATCTTGGTTCTGGGAAGGCTTTCTACTGGCTATTGGGATCATTCAGACACAAAAGCAGTACTGAGAGCAGACACTGATGCAGGAAGAAGAGGTCTGGGGTACAAATTTTTTTTTTTTAAAACAGACCCGACCCGAGACATTCCCAAAAAAGTTAGATTGACCCGACTGTTTTTTTAAACCCGACTGGACCCGAAATGTCCATTTTCAACGAAAATTACAGTAGCTTACCACCAGCCAACTCACAAGCAGTCTTGGCAAACCGAGGAGCGGTTGGAAAAGGACTCGAGTCGATGCACACACGTGAGATACAGTAGTTCGGGTCTTCTCAGGTCCGTTCGGTAAAAACACATTCATTTTAAATTACCCGAGACCCGATGCCGCTATCATTATAATACCCGACCCGTGTCCGAGGCACACGTGAAACTTTTAGACCCGAACCTGCTCGGGAATCAGGTCGGACCTCGGAATTTCGGATCTAAGTGGACCCGTGAAGACCTCTAGTCTGGGGTGCAGTCCGTATTCCAGTTCTTCCCAGAGGTTGTTTGTTCACTGGGTTAAGTCAGAGTCAGGGATCTGTTCAGGACACACAAGTTCTTCTACCTTCAGAACAATGTTCCCGGGGCATTGTCAAGGTAGGACTTTGTTCTTGTCTGATATTTCCTGTGAAGTGAAATTGTAATGCCACATCACATCACACAAAGACATCCTGGACAATTGTATGCTTACACCTTTGTAGCAACAATTTGCAGAAGTACATACTATAAGAAGAAGGAAAATAGCAAGTGCTTCTTTATACTAAGGAAAATGTATGTTTCCTACAGGATACTGTATAATGGAAACTTCACAAACAGGATATATATCATCTGTTGGTCCAATTTTCTTGAAGGTAAAAAAAAGGGTGTATTTTTTTCTAGACTTTTCACAATCTGTCCAAATTTACCAACACAAAGAAATTGTTTACAATCCCTACAATACCAATTTAAAATGAACCCAGTGCAAATAAAGAAGCAGTTTCGTCCTTGAAGCTGTGACAAGAATCCTTCCAGACACTGAAGATGTTGACTGCGGTCTTCTTTTTGGGGGCTAACAGATGGGATTATAGCATCATATCAGCTTATATGCCTGTATGTTGAATGTTAATACAGTTTTGACCTTGTGTCTTCATGCTGCTGACAGAAAGTATATACTACTAATTTAATATCATTTGCATATCTATATCATTAAAAATACCAAACTTTCCTGTGATAAAAAGTGTGCTGCAAAAATGTCAGAGCGGAGCCGTGGGCGTAATGTCGAACTATCCTACTGAACCTTCTTCATAATGTCATTATAGCTAACTAGTAACTGCACATATTTTTTTTAGCTTTCACACGAACTGACATGAGAGCTCCAATCACTTCTGAAACATACCGAATATAAAATATAAAATATTTCAAAAATTGCTTAATATATAGAAAAATACAGTTACAGCACATATTAAACACAGGTGATAAAAAATATTCATAAATGAATTATTTGTGAAATTCATTCATTCATTCATTTTCTACCGCTTTATCCGAACTACCTCGGGAGCCTGTGCCTATCTCAGGCGTCTTCGGGCATCGAGGCAGGATACACATTGGATGGAATGCCAACCCATCACAGGGCACACACACACTCTCATTCACTCACACACTCACACACTATGGACAATTTTCCAGAGATGCCAATCAACCTACCATGCATGTCTTTGGACCGGGGGAGGAAACCGGAGTACCCGGAGGAAACCCCCGAGGCACGGGGAGAACATGCAAACTCCACACACACACACAAGGCGGAGGCGGGAATCGAACCCCCAACCCTGGAGGTGTGAGGTGAACGCGCTAACCACTAAGCCACCGTACCCCGTGGAACACAGAGAAAGGAATAAAACAGGATGTGTTTGTATGAGCCATCGTGACAAATGCTCATCTGTTATAGAGAAGCTTAGCAGAGTCACAGTTGGTGTTGTGTCTGGACCACTTCTCATAATAAGAGGGGATCATTAAAAATGCAAATGCTGCTCACACTCTTTTTTTTTTTATCATGCACAAGCTTTAAGAGGAGTCCTTATTTTGCTTTCTGGGATTTGCAGCATTTAAATAGATATTTTCACTTCAGTGGCGTTTCTTATCCATGTGACATTATTTGCTGCTGCGTCCCCACTTTAATCTACATGGTTTGATCCAGAGGTGGGAGTAAAGTCACACAAGTGCAAGTCACAAGGAAGTCTCAAGTCATAAATGTCAAGTCAAAGTCAAGTCAAGTCTTTTTTTATATATATTTCTCAAGCAAGTCTCAAGTCTCAAATTTGCGACTTAAGTCTGACTCGAGTCAAGTCGAGTGCCCCATTTCTGAATCATTTAACCCAAGTCCGAGTCAAGTCTCAAGTCAGGAATGTCAAGTCAAAGTCAAGTCGAGTCTTTTTAAAAAAAAATAAAATTTCTCAAGCAAGTCTCAAGTCTCAAATTTGCGATTTAGTCTGACTCGAGTCAAGTCGAGTGCCCCATCTCTGAATGATTTAACTCAAGTCCGAGTCAAGTCTCAAGTCATGAATGTCAAGTCAAAGTCGAGTCTTTTTTAAAAAAATATTTCTCAAGCAAGTCTCAAGTCTCAAATTTGCGATTTAGTCTGACTCGAGTCAAGTCGAGTGCCCTATCTCTGAATCATTTAACCCAAGTCCGAGTCAAGTCTCAAGTCATGAATGTCAAGTCAAAGTCAAGTCGAGTCTTTTTTTTTATATTTTTCAAGCAAGTCTCAAGTCTCAAATTTGCGACTTAAGTCCGACTCGAGTCAAGTCGAGTGCCCCATCTCTGAATCATTTAACTCAAGTCCGAGTCAAGTCTCAAGTCATGAATGTCAAGTCAAAGTAAAGTCTTTTTTTTTTATATTTCTCAAGCAAGTCTCAAGTCTCAAATTTGCGACTTAAGTCTGACTCGAGTCGAGTCATATGACTCGAATCCCCATCTCTGGTTTGATCCTAGGCTCAGCTCACAGTCCAGTCTGTGTGCAGTTTCACTTGATGGGGATGAGTTTCCTCAGATTTCCCAAAAGCCTGACACATTGATGACACTGAGTTGCCTTGAGTTACTCCGATGAACCCGAGTATAAATAATGCTTAGTAATAGTCCTTGTTGAGTTTTAATCACCATAGGACTGACTAGACTCCAACATCCAAGAGTCTCCTGACCATCACATCCATATATGGCTCGAAGATCCGACCCCAGGTTTGAATCGTCACATTTCTGCAAATCTTTGCACTAGATTTAGTGTGGATTTGTGCCATAAGATTGTTATTGAAGTCAGGTGTTGAAGGTCTTCACTAAGTCAGGTGTTGAAGGTCTTCACTAAGTCAGGTGTTGAAGGTCTTCACTAAGTCAGGTGTTGAAGGTCTTCACTAAGTCAGGTGTTGAAGGTCTGGGCTGCTTTCTACTTTATCTCAAAGGTTTTCACTGGGGTTGAGGTCAGGGCTCTGTGCAGAACGCTTGAGTTCTTCCACACCAACATTGGAAAACCATGTCTTTATAACTCTCATCCCAAAGGAACCACAAAATTAAGAACTAACAAAGGAAAATAGGTTAAGAGTTAAAGCTTGCTCATGACCACTACATGTGTCACAGCCAACAGTGTCCCTACTGCACTCTTCCTGTAGATGCTTGCATTAGATTAAAAACTCTGATACCCGCCTACAAAATCAAATAGAAACCAGTTCTCATCCCCCTACCTAACCCCAACATCTTTTGATATCTTTTGATCAAACTCTCTTACAGGAAAGGAAAAAATAAGACATACAGTATGGCATCCATATTATCATATTTTGTTCTTTCTTCCAAATTGTGCTCAAGCCGACCTGTCTTCAAGACACAAGAAAGACAGATATCAAGCACTATAACTTTTGCCGATTTCATATTCAGATTAAAGACCAATCTGAACATTTGAATAAATAATGATTGTTACTCAAGGAAAAGGTACATACACTGTTATGATGGATGTATAATGGATTGATAAAGTGATGTATCAGCACCAGTCTTGGTCATTAACGTGTTACTGTAACGCCGTGACTTTTGACAGTATCTAATACTCTAACGCAGTGGTCCCAAACCTTTTTTTCGCCGTGGACCGGTCAATGTTTGATCATTTTACCGTGGCCCGCTGGGGGTGGGGGTGGCGGGTATACAATTAAGTTAAAATAAATAATTTTTTAACTCACTACAACGCTAAATCAATGAGAACCCTGAGCTTGTTTCTTTGCCACGAGACGGTTCCATCTGGGGTAATAGGAGACAATGACACCCGAAGTGTGTTGCTTATGTCCAGTTTATTCCGTTGTTTTGTTTCGGTTGCCATCACTGAAGAAAACCCCGTTTCACACAGATAGCATGTCGGAAATGGCGATAGGGATTTAAGTGCTGTGGTGACAATCTCAGGGTATTCCGCCATGACTTTAATCCAGAACACCGGCAGAGTTTCTAACTTTCTAACGATGTCTGTTTCGTGCTCATTTTTGCTAATCTGTGGGTTAAATTTGAGCAAACACAATATACACGTACACCAAGCACTGTTAAACATGACAAAGTACCGGTGAACAGAGAGAAGAGCGATACACACCTTCTCTCTCCACCAATGCTACAACACCACTGCCGCTTGCAGCCGCTCAGCTCCAGACGTCACCTAAACCCGGCCCGATATCATGATATTTTTGTGCATGCGCGGTATTGGTGCGGCTTTAGGTGGCGTCTCTCAGCTCCCGGTTAACCTCTCGTCCGTGGAAAGTCGCACAAACCCGAGAGAAATACACCACAGTAAATAAAATGGAAATAATTTAATGTTCCCTGGGCGGCCCGAGTAAGACAAGTTCCTTAAAGTGGAAATGTGCTCATTATTTATTAAAAAGTTACTTTTAACAGTAACGCATTACTTTTTGGTGCATCGTATTTTCCGCACTATAAGGCGCACCTAAAAGCCTCAGCCTTAAAAGCCGTGCACCTGATAATCCGGTGCGCCTTATGTGTGCACTGAGCTCCAAAAATCTGTAAAAATGTTGTTGTGTGACTTTGGTTATCGCTCCGCTTGATTGACTGTTGGACCATTTCCCCTGATACAGGGACGTAATACGTACAGTACACTACATACGCTGGCGGCGTTAAACCAATCAGAGAACATCACGTACTACGTACAGTACGTACACTTACCTGCAAAACACCATTTGTTTGTCTAAGGACCCCCGAAAATGGCACCAGTGAAGAGGAAAATAGCGAGTTACGCCACCATATGTGAATAGATTGTAGATGCCTGGGCTAAGGTATCTGCTTTAACTGTTGTCCGAGCTGTCGCGAAAGCCGGCATCATTGCTGTACAGCCACCTGGCAACGAGACCGACTCCGACAATGATGAGAGGGAACCCAGCGATGTGTTTGATGGCGAAATTGCCCAGCTGTTCAATTCAGACACAGAAGATGAGGACCTTGATGGATTTGTGGGAGAAGATTGATTAAAAAATAATGTGTGTGTATTGTTAAGATGAGGACCTTGATGGATTTGTGGGAGAAGATTGATTAAAAAATAATGTGTGTGTATTGTTAAATAGTAGAATAAAGTTCAACAAAACTCACTGTTTTGCTTCCATAACATTTTTAATGTAGACCGTATGTTTTAGCATGCGCCTTATAATACGGTGCGCCTTATGCATGGGTTACGTACAGAAATAGACCCCGTAATTGAGACTGCGCCTTGTAGTCCGGAAAATACGGTAAGTAATCAACAAAGTAACCGAGTTGAATGAACTTTTTGAATGAAGTAACTAGTAACTATAACTAGTCACTATTTCTTAGTAACTAGCACAACACTGATCAGCACTGACCTTTTTTTCGTGCTAGATTAGTTTATTTGTGCGTTTTATATCTTTGGTCAAGTACAAATCTTATTTACTTGTGATGTGAATATAAATATCTGTTGAATGCTATGAATGTCTGAATTCGGAATAGGTATGTGGGTTTTTTAATCATGGTGGGAAAACAGAAATAAAGAAATTAGTGTTGAAAGCTTTAGGATATTTCATGAGTTGCGAACCTCTCAGCAGCATCTCCGACCTATTCTCCAGTGGCCTGGAGTAACTCTATAATGAAAGCCAAGAAACTGCGAGAGAGCAAGATACAAAAACATCTTTGAAAGTTTAATGAACATTCTTAACACTGACACTTGGACTTAAAACATCTCACTTGTTGTTGTTGTTTTTTTTTTCTTCTGAGACACAAAGCTTACAATAAAATCGTTCATCCAAACCACCTATCGCAAAATGTTTACATAAAGCCGTTCATCCAAACTCGGATTTACAAAATGCTTTAACAAGCCTGGACACCCTTCATTCAGTAATGCTTTCCATTGGTGTAGCTGACATTTTCTGCTTGGAGAAACATGCTGTGCCTTTCTGCTTGGAATAACCTATTATTAGTCATGGCAGTGATTCAAGTAAGTGAATAACCTTGATGGCCTAAGTGAGTAATCGATCATTTTATGTTAACCGACACAACAGAAATGTTCTTTTGCCAGTGTCTTACAGAGTAAAAGGTGTTTCCTCAACTGTCTACCTTTCGCTTTACATGTACACTCGAGCCTCTCTCTTTGTCTGGGATCAGTCCCAGAGTCACAGTGAGTGTCAGTGGCATGCAGAGAATGGTACTGTTCGAGCAGATGAAGGCTTTTGGTAACCAGATCTCATATGTGTGAACTTGGCATAAACATCCACTAATTTTTGGAAGCAGCTCCATGGAAAAACACTGTAGATAGAAGACTACTGCAGGAACATGATTTCATGCCTCATTTCATCTTTTAATCATTTGTCCTCTGCTGTGGGTTTCCACTTTTCCCAGAGTTCACTGCCTCTCGCTGACCTTTTAGAAGGAGCAAAGCAAAGCTTGGCATCTATATATTTTTGTATATATTTTACATCTATATCCCTCAGCATAAAATATGTAAATGAGAGAGCATTTATTTGGCCTACACTAACTATATTATGTAACTTTTTAGCAAATAATCTTCACAGAACATACTCAATAACCAAGACAGCTAATGATCATTAAAAAATATCACTTAAAGGTGGGGTCTCTGTTGTTTGAAATCCAATGTTGGCATTTGAAATGTCAACATTGAAACACCAAAACAAACACGCCCCTAACCCAAATGGGTCCCACCCCTGTTTTGATAGCTCCGCCCACACATACACCAGACAAGTATAACCCAAGTATAACCCAGACAAGTATTATGGCGGAACCTGTTGGGGCAGTTGATCGAGGGGATATTTTTATCAATAAATGAACTCAGTGAGTAATACTATGGTAATACAAATGTGATTTTGTAGTACTGTGTGTTGTACCGTGAAAGGTTTATCTCTGTTGATCAGCGCTGGAAAGCTGATCCTATATTAACACGTCCTACTTCTTGTCCTTATCGTAAGCCTTTCTTCGCTTACTTTGTTTTTATCCTCCATGTCAATGTTAAAACCGCTTTCTGCTAATGTCACACATGTACACTGAACACTCTATCCGCCCGTATTGACAAGACACGCCCCTTTCTGCTCATTGGCTACACGTTTGTTTTGTTTTTGTTTTGTTTGGCAGCCCAACGCAGTTTTCTAAAGCATTTCTCAAATGACGGAGACCCCACCTTTAAAAAAATTCACAAATCGTAACACTTGATTTATCCGATGGTCCCACGTACGACCTGTGTAAATATAATTTTTGTAGTTAAACAAAATTATTTAATTAGTGCCATGTACAGTAATGGAGCACTCGCAGGCAACAGGCAAAATGAAACCTTTTAACCTAAGCAAGACTGTAATGCCTCTTTTCCACGGAAAGAACCGGGTGCTGGTTCAGAGCTAGCGCTAGTGCTGGTTCAAAGTTGGTTCCACTGGCGAACCTTCTAAGAACCGGTTTGCCATTCCACCGGCTAGAGAGCCATCACAGCGCCGAGTCTGACGTCACTGTATACGTGTCACGTGTCCCAGCAACGTTAGCGCAGCAGCGGCAAACACAAACACAACAACAATGGCGGATGTTGCTTTACTGTTAATGCTCATGGCTTTGCGAACCTACATTGGCATCCAAACGAGGCGAATAAAACGTGTACGTGCGGCTCCGTGTAATCTGTATAAACGGAGGTTGTAATCGAGAAAGTACATAACGTTATTTTATCATTAACACAGAAAAATATTTAGCCTTAGCATGTAGCTACCTACTATCATGTGTGCTGATAAGTGATTATATTGCGGCAAAGTAAAAGTGTATTAAACTTAAGGTACATTATCAAATCCCGCCCACAGCTCCTGACGTAAACGGTTCTTAAGTCTAGACCAGCAACGTATTGGTGCTACTTAAGAACCACTTTTCCTGGTTCGGAGCCGGTGCTTTGGCGGTCGAAACAGAAAGAACTGGTTCTAAATTAGGCTTTGGCTCCGAACCAGCACTCAAACTGCCTCGGTGGAAAAGGGGCATGTGAGTAAAAAGTTTTAAAGCACATAGAGACAGTTAGTATTCTGCGGGTTTATTCCAGGCATTAAATGAGTGAGCAGAATGATCTGATCATTTCATTGTTTCTCATTGTGAGCCATCTTAACGTATTTAATTCAAATGCATAATGGTCTGGAAATTAAAGAGTATGGATATGTGCCAGCAACTGTGCTTCCATTTTTTCTTTTATTTTCTTCTCTTACTCTACTGTTCCCGTCATCTGAATGTGGTACAGCATGGCTAGTAAAGATACCTCCTGTCATTGAGTGTTGCCTCTGAGATTAAATCCTGCCAGGCATTCTGCTTCTCCACTGCTGACGTGGGTGGACTTGGAGTGAATCATGGATTTGATGGATTTGCAGGGATAAACATTTGATTTGGCCATATCGCTGGTACTCTCAAGCTATTCTCTGGCAAGACGTTCGCCGTACCTGGATACCGGCAAGGAAACTGAAATGAAAAGATGGATGTTATCCTTACATTGACAAGCAGGGATTTGCTTTAAGAATCACATGATGCCTTTATTTCATGGCTCAGAGCTTATGTTGTGTTATTCTTCCTTACTTTTGTGTAGGAACTTGCTGAACCTCCTAATTTGAGCTGTCTCACATTCTCTCAGTATCTCTAGGTGAGAAGAAGAAGTCTGTAAAATGATGTCTTACTTGTCAAATGCTTTAATATGACAAGAAAAAAACAGGTGGTTCTTCTATGCTGTTGGAGACATGTCCTTATTTTGCTGGAACGCTTTGACCATGCCATGGAAGGAGGCATTATTGGCAGTCATCAATTCTGAATGATCACTTGATTA
Source organism: Tachysurus fulvidraco (assembly GCF_022655615.1). Taxonomy (NCBI): domain Eukaryota; kingdom Metazoa; phylum Chordata; class Actinopteri; order Siluriformes; family Bagridae; genus Tachysurus; species Tachysurus fulvidraco. Next base: position 18,903,916 of record NC_062532.1, on the reverse strand, counting down.
CAACATTTATTTCCTGATACGATGTACTCATTTCCCCGTCCCCAGGAAATGAGAGCTTACCGAATGGCTTGGATGAGGATAAAAAGGATGTAAATCAAATGCTGTGACCTTCACAGTCTCCAATTCTCAGACCTGTGGGAGATTCTAGAGCGGCGTGTTAGACACCGCTCAACATCACCATTATCAAAGCTTCAACTGAGGCAAAATCTTTTGCCAGATATGGTGTGGTGATTAAAGGCAGGAAGCAAATGCAAAACAATCCACGGCAACAAGGCGAATCAAAAACCAGGAAGGGCAATTAGAATCCAAGGCATTCGCTAAACTCCAGGGGTTTCGTTACCACGACGTAAAGTGGGTGTGTTTCTGGAGGTCTCGGAAAAACGCCCTCTTTCAAAAAAAAGAGAATACCGAAGATGGATAACGAAGGACAAACAGTCATACAGGTAGATTTTATATTTTATATTTATTATGCTTTATTATCTTACAGTTAAGCTATTTTCAAAAATAAATAAACAACCGAAAATTACGGTTAGGGTTAGGGTTAGGGTTAGATCATCAAAAAGGCCACACCTACCCGATGACGCAATATACGTTAAGCTGTTCTGAAATCCATGGAAATACAGTAAGTGCATACCTAAGTATAAACATGTAGCACCAAAGAACTTTTAAGAACTTTTTTAAGTTCTTAAAATGGTCTCTCTGCTTTCCTTTTCCATGCTGCAGACAGGACAGAATTGTTACAGGGTACATTAGCAACCAGGCATGCTTGTCAATGAAACCCACACACACACCTACACACTTATACCTTCACCTAGTGACAAACACCCATCGATCCCTTCATGAGAGATTTCCCCCTGCACTACCAAATATCCTCTCTCTAACGACATGCATGCTTTACACTAGCTAGCTCCAATCATCGGAACGATCGACCGGCCACCGATCAGAGAAAAGCTAATAACATTGATGCTCTTACAAACATTTGAACCTCATGCTGTTTTCTCTTGTTGCTTATTTAAATAGCACTATTTCTTTCAACCTGTTCATTGCTAATCTTCATGCAGCAATGTTTAATAAGAAGCTAGTTAACGGTAATAATTATGTATGAGTCTGATTAGACCAAGCGTATACTAAAGCTGAATATTTTAATATTTGACTATAGATAAATGGTTATGTGGTTATAAATAATGTATGGACTTGATTACATGATTAAAACTTTAATGTAGCATTTTATTTTTCCATGTTACATAGAAATTCATCCATATTCAATGATTCATTTAATCGTCTTTTATTCACATGTACATTTTTTTTTTAAGTTCATTATAACTGCTAATAAACAATGATGGTTTATGCAAATGATTAGTGACGTTAGGAAAAAAACTCAAGATTTATTACGAGGAAAGTGAAAGCTTTACCTGTATGAAATTATGATTACCTATTATGATGGAACTAAATAATTTACATTTACATTTACATTTACAGCGTTTGGCAGACGCCCTTATCCAGAGCGACGTTCATAAGTGCTTAAATCTCTAACATTGAATACATTAATGCTGGTTCACTAGGTTACATACTTAAGATACCATACAGTTTAAAACATTTGTTCAAAGTTACAATGAAAAAGTGTCAAAGGTTTTTTTTTTTTTTTTTATTAATGCAAAAGCTAAGGAAAGAAGTGCTAGTTGAAATGTTTCCTGAATATGTTGGTCTTCAACCGCCGCTTGAAAATAGCCAATGAGTCAGCTGTCCGGACCTCTAGGGGAAGTTCATTCCACCACCTTGGTGCCAGAACAGAAAAGAGTCTTGTAGTATACTTGCCTCTTACCCTGAGAGATGGTGGGACCAGTCGAGCAGTGCTGGTAGATCGGAGGTTGCGGGGTGCAGTGTGAGGAGTGATAAGGGCTTTGAGGTAAGAGGGAGCTGGTCTGTTTTTGGCTTTGTAGGCCAGCATCAGTGTTTTGAATCTGATGTGTGCAGCTCCCGGAAGCCAGTGGAGGGATCGCAGCAGCGGGGTGGTATGTGAGAACATTGGCAGGTTGAAAACAAGCTGGGCAGCTGCATTTTGGATCATTTGCAGAGGACGGATTGTGTTCATATGGTAGACCTGTCTTGAAATGACAAAAGACTGAACAAGTACCTGGGCAGTCTGTGTGGACAAAAATGGCCGAATCCTTCTAATGTTGTAGAGAAGAAGCCGAAATGAGCGAGTCACATTAGCAACATGAGAGGAAAAGGACAGTTGATTGTCCATGGTTACCCCAAGGTTGCGAGCTGTGGCTGAAGGGGAGATCAGATCGTTGTGCAAGGATATAGCAAGATCATGACCTGGGGATGAATCACCTGGGATGAACAGCAGTTCAGTTTTGCTAGGATTGAGCTTTAACTGATGAGCAGTCATCCATGATGAAATTTCTGCCAGACATGCTGAGATCCGGTCAGAAGCTGTGGCAACTGAGGGTGGGAAAGAGAAGATAAGTTGTGTATCATCAGCATAGCAGTGGTAAGAGAACCCATGTGATGAAATAACTTCCCCAAGAGAGTGAGTATACAGGGAGAAAAGAAGAGGACCAAGTACTGAGCCCTGTGGGACGCCAGTGGAGAGTCTGTGTGGAGCAGATGTCACTCCCCTCCATGCTACCTGATATGAGCGTCCTTCCAAGTAATTTATAGGTATATGATATCCTGCCTCGATGTCCGATGACGCCTGAGATAGGCACAGGCTCCCCGTGACCCGAGGTAGTTCGTATAAGCGGTAAAAAATGAGTGAGTGAGTGAATGAGAGTGATAAAGATATGAATATGTACATGGTATCATGCCAGACCCCAAACACTGATTCTCAGCCTCGGCTGTCATCTACAAAATCAAACATTTTCCATCTTATTTTTAGGCTCAGCAGGAGAGTTATTAGATAATTAAGCATGCTGTGTTTGTTTTTTGTTTAGTGAAAGATTAAGGCTTTACATCCTGAAAATTAGCAAGATGTCTAAACCAATCAGTGCTCAGCTGGAGATCATGTGCTGAGAAATAAGAATAAAAAATGAATAAATGTATATAACATAGCACAACACTATGCCTGTATGTATGTATTAATAATACTACTACTAATAATAATAATAATAAGGGGGCACGGTGGCTTAGTGGTTAGTACGTTCGCCTCACACCTCCAGGGTTGGGGGTTCGATTCCTACCTCCGCCTTGTGTGTGTGGAGTTTGCATGTTCTCCCCGTGCCTCGGGGGTTTCCTCCGGGTACTCCGGTTTCCTCCCCTGGTCCAAAGACATGCATGGTAGGTTGATTGGCATCTCTGGAAAATTGTCCGTAGTGTGTGAGTGTGTGAGTGAATGAGAGTGTGTGTGTGTGCCCTGTGATGGGTTGGCACTCCGTCCAGGGTGTATCCTGCCTCGATGCCCGATGACGCCTGAGATAGGCACAGACTCACCGTGAGCAGAGGATTTTGGATAAGCGGTAGAAAATTAATTAATTAATTAATTAATTAGTTAATTAATAATAATAATAATAATAATAATAATAAAATATATCAGATGCTTGTTTTTTAATGAATCATTTGGATACGATTTGTTTTCGTGTCAGAGATAATTGCTTATTATTAACAAAAAAAATTGTGTCATCTTTCAGATTTTATTGTGTTCTTGTGATTATGTTTTTCATTTGTAGATAGATTTCTTACTGTCTTATAAATTATCTTTAAAAAGTTTTTTTATAAGTATCTTTTAAATTTAATTTGCAAAAAAAAACTGTTTTGTTCATTTATTTATTTTCTGGGGTTGTATAGGAAGGGAAATAATTCCAGCTATATCGATATGTCTAGGATTTGTTTCCCCTTAAGCATGAGACATACTGAAGATGTTTCCAGACTTCTGAGATGTATCTGGAACTCAGTACAGCAGGTACAGAAACATACGTACTGTATATCACGGTTTAGTGCTTTTGAAAAAGTCCCATGAGAAGACCGGCGAGGGTTTGATGTATTAAAAAGGGCTGTCGTTTCATATTTCGCTGTTTGTGTCATGATTAGTCATGATTGTATCAGACCGTGAGAGAGTTTGTGAGAGAGTGAGAGAGAGAGAGAGAGAGAGAGAGAGAGAGAGAGAGAGAGATGCTATATTTCTCTAGAAATAGTTTTTGTACGCTTCAGGAGAGCAATAAAATAAACAAATATTTGTTTTTCTGAGATGGAAATTTACTCAATCCCCATCCGGATTCAGCCGAATATGATTATGGATGAATCGTGTATATTTGGTGTTCAAATACTAGCCGAATTCTGTAAATTATATGACCAAAGCAGTGTTGTATAAAGTACTTGTATAAAGTACTTTGGTAGAAGTGAAAGTCACCTTTTAGAATATTACTCAAGTAAAAGTCCTAAAGTATCTGATATTTACTGTACTTAAGTATCAAAAGTCATTCTCTGATATTTAATGTACTTAAGTATTTGAAGTAAAAGTAAAAAGTAAAATTTCAGTTATTTTCTGTAGACATAAGAGCAGCGGCGGTTCTAGGATTTCATCTTTAGGGGTTTTAGCCTTCAGTGAGAATTTAAAACAAGAAGAGTTTTATATTATATGACTACATAGTAAGCCAAAAGTTATGGTATTATTAAATGCCAAAAGTGGACACCAAAATTTTATGCATGATGTAATGATGTCAGTCTCGAATCAGAATAGTTCATGTATGTGTGCATTCTCTACGAACCGTGTGTCCAATGAATGCAGTCATTAATAAACACATGTTCACAAGACAAAGACCAAATCAGTAAATGTTATTTTTATTTAGTATTGATGTTGCATTAATATTTTGTTTGTGCTATCAACTCTGGTAATAAGAGTAGTGACATTTCACTGCTTTTGGTTGCTTTTGGTTGCCGCCGTTACAGATAAACGCCTCCAGCTCTGACTGCGCGTGCACGCTGCGCGTACCTGTGCTTCTCCGTAGAGCATGCGGAGCGTAATGCGATCTAGGAGCCGTGATTCGCCAAACCTCCATTATTACAGTCACACACATTTCTTCTGATTTTATTTTGTAGTAACGAGTAACGAAGACGCTTATTAGAAATATACTGTAACGGAGTAAAAGTAAACATTTTATCTAGGAAATGTTGTGGAGTAAAAGTGAAAGTTGAAATAAATTTAAATAGCGAAGTAAAGTACAGATACGTGACATTTCTACTTAAGTACGGTAACGAAGCATTTGTACTCCGTTACATTACAACACTGGACCAAAGGCGTATGACTTGAAGCACACAGTTTTCTAGAACATCACTGTATGCTGCAGCATTACGATTTTCCTTTAGTGAACTAAGTGGCCCATTCCAGACTTATTCCAGCTTGACCATGCATCACTACACAAAGTGAGTTCCATAAAGTTTGTCAAGGTTGGATTGAAAGAACTCGAGTGTCCTGCACAGAGTCCTGACCTCAACCCCGCTGAACACCTTTGGGATGAACTGGACCACCATCTCCAGTATTGACTTTTAGTGCCTGTCCTCACTAATGCTCTTGTGGCTGAATGAACACAAATCCTCACAGCCACACAACAACATCTAGTGGAAAACCTTCCCAGAGGAAAAGAGTGCAGCAATTCAATATTAATGCCTATGATTTATAGCGGGATGCTCGATGATGAGATGTCTGTATACTTTTGGCCTTAAAATCGATATCCGAGGAGAATAACAAAGAAGACAGAACATTTTGCAACAGCTTTTGTGCCACTTTTCCTGATTGTAGATTGTAGATTTTTAGCCTTTGCCATGACAGGCTGTCTGTGTGTTCCGTGTTCGGTTCATAGCCTAGCATGTGATTGTCACCGCAACACTGTAATGATACAGTTGTCAGACGATGCAGTCATGGAGAAACAAATAGATCGAAGAAGGCAGCATGAGAAGAAGGGAAGGAATAAAACCATACAAATGGCTGTATACAGAACTTTAGCGTATAGAGCTTTATTTCTTCTTTCCTTCCTCGTGCATTTCTCTGAGAGGAACAGGGTAGTTGGTGTCGTATAAAGTGGTAGAAAACAATACTTGTGTAAAAGTACAAGCATCGTAGTAGAAAAAGACTTTGGTAGAAGTGAAAGTCGCCTTTTAGAATATTACTCAATTAAAAGTCTTAAAGTATCTGATATTTAATGTACTTAAGTATTTGAAGTAAAAGTAAAAAGTAAAATTTCAGTGATTTACGGTAGGCATAAGATCAGGGACGGTTCTAGGATTTCATCTTTAGGGGTTTTAGCCTTCAGTGAGAATTTAAAACAAGAAGAGTTTTATATTATATATTATATGACTACATAGTAAGCCAAAAGTTATGGTGTTATTAAACGGCAAAAGTGGACACCAAAATGTTATGCATGATGTAATGATGCCAGTCTCGAATCAAATCAGTTCATGTATGTGTGCATTCTCTACAAACAGTGTGTCCAATGAATGTAAATCACTGTAAATCAATAAATGTTATTTTTATTTAGTATTGAATGGATTGTTTGCATGAATATTTTGTTTGTGCTACAACTCTGGTAATAAGAATAGTGAAATTTCACTGCTTTTGGTTGCCGCCGTTACAGATAAATGCCTCCAGCTCTGACTGCGCGTGCACGCTGCGCGTACCTGTGCTTCTCCGTAGAGCATGCGGAGCGTAATGCGTCTAGGAGCAGTGATTCGCCAAACCTCCCTTATTACAGTCGCACACATTTCTTATGCTTTTATTTTGTAGTAACGAGTAACGAAGGCGCTTATTAGAAATATACTGTAACGGAGTAAAAGTAAACATTTTATCTAGGAAATGTAGTGGAGTAAAAGTGAAAGTTGACATAAATTTAAATAGCGAAGTAAAGTACAGATACGTGACATTTCTACTTAAGTACGGTAACGAAGTATTTGTACTCCGTTACATTACAACACATCTGAGTGGGAGTGTGTTTGTGAATGTGAGATCAAACTTACTGAGTCATTCTCATGTGCTTTGAGATGCTTTTCTGCTCACTACGGTTGTAAAGATTGGTAAGAGGTGTTCTATCAGCTCTCTCACGTGTCTAATGTCATTCTTTATAAAAGGGAAGGTGGTACTGTAGCTCAGAGGTTAAGACTGATCAGATGGTCTTGAGTTTGAGTCATAGGGGCAACAAGCTGCCACCACTGGGCCCCTGAGCAAGGCCCATGAATGCAAGTCACTCTGGATAAGGGTCTCATGTTTCAAGTTTGTATCCTAGTGGTTAAGGTGTTGGACTACCAATCAGAAGGTTGTGATTTCGATTCCTACGTCCACCAAGCTGCCACTGCTGGGCCCCTGAGCAAGGCCCTTAACCCTCATTTGCTCAGTTGTATAAAAAAAGTGATACAATGTAAGTCACTGTGAATAAGGGCATCTGCTAAATAATGTAAATGTTTTTAATGCATTTTGAGATGCTTTTCTGCTTACTACAGTTGTAACAAGTGGTTATTAGTCTTACTGTAGCTGCCATCTTGTCAGCTTGAAGCGGTCTGGCCATTCTCCTCTGATCTGTCTCAGAAAGCCGCTGATAAATGGACGTCTTTTGTTTCTCGTGCCATTCTGTATAAATGCAAAAGAACGGTTTACACAAAAAGCCCAGAGGATCATCGGTTCCTGGAATAAACCTTCCAACATCCAAGCCATTGTAATGAGTCTGTCTGTGTTTCCGTCTGCTGTCATTCGCTGCTGTTAATTGTTGGCCCCGCCCACTCCTTTGTTACCATGGACATAAATTGCACTCATTCTCTTCCCCAGGTGTTTTGTCTTAGTCTTTGATTGTCTCCACCTTGTGATTGGTTCTTGTTCACTATATCTACTCTGTTTGTTCACTTCCCTGGTGTTAGTCGTTGTCGGTGTAGTATGTTGTCTGTTTACGTCCCTGTTCCGTGTTTTGCTCGCTTATCCGTTGCTTGTTTTTGTTTACTAAAAGTTCTAACTGCATTTGGATCCTCACTCGCCTTTGTCTCATCGTGACAGCCATAGTCAGAGTCACAGAGATCACGTCTTTATCTCAAAACAGTTAGTCAAGTTACAGAGAAACCAGAAAGCACTAAATCTTTCTCGTTGTATAGGAACTACTGAACCGAGACAAAGCGAAAAAACTTCATCCCATGTTAACACACCAAAATAAAGGAACAGATAACACGTTTAAAAAAAAATAGTTTAGTTTAGTTTATTAATTTATAAAGCACATTTAAAAACAACAGCCGTTGCAGCCAAAGTGCTGTACGTCGAGTAAAAACAAACAAGAACAGTGCAAAAATAAAAACACAATCCAAAAAAAAAAAACCAACAACCTTCAAACAGAGTTAAAACATACAGAGTAAAAGTGGGTTTTTAAAGCAGATTTAAACAATGAGACAGTGGTAGCAGATCTTAAATGAAGTGGGAGATTGTTCCACAACTTTGGAGCTGCCGTAGAAAAAGCCCTTAGTTTTAAAATGTGCACGAGGTACCGAGAGAAGGGACTGATTAGAGGACCGAAGAGATCTAGGGGTAGGGTACGGAGTGAGGAGGTCACAAATATACTGGGGAGCACAACCATGTAAAGCTTTAAAAACATAAAGTAAAATCTTAAAATCAATACGGAACTTAACCGGGAGCCGGTGTAATGAGGCAAGTAACGGGGATAATGTGCTCACGTTTTCATGTGCTCACGTCAGTAATCTCGCTGCCGCATTTTTGTACCAGTTGTAGGCGGTCGAGAGACGATTTAGGCAAGCCAAAATAAAGAGAGTTACGGTAATCCAATCTCGAGGTTAGAAAAGCATGAATTACAGTTTGTAGGTCCTTCATAGAAAGCATCTTCTTGATTTTAGCAATTGATCTTAGTTGAAAAAAGCTGCTTTTCACAACAGTGCTAATCTGTTTATCAAAAGACAGCATAGGATCAAAAACAACACCAGTTAATTTGATTAATCACATAGTCCCTATTGCAACAGTGTTAAATGAACGTTATAGACATTCAGTGAAGAGAAAAAAGCAACGCAGTAAAACAACACCACCTCCACCTCCACCAGCCAGGGTCCTTGTGTGCAGGTGCTGTTTATCTCAGACATCAGGCGCTTTCGATTAGATCGGATTTAGGTAGCTGGAAACTCATCTACTCCGGTTGCTTAACGGGATAATTGGAAGGAAATGATTTTGCACAAGAAGTGTTCTGTAGGGCGACGTGATAATAAACCGGCCGTATGACAAACTTCCTTGATGGTTTTCATCAGGTTTATTACGGACTCTGCAGTCGCTTACGATATTTTCGTGTCCCCGAGAGAGGACGTACGTCAGTAAACATAACGGATCTTTAGACAGCATGTCTGTGTGGAAGGAAGTGATGATAATGAGGTAATTAAAAGGAGTAAGCTGAAGGATGGCTTTTTGCTGAGCACAGGTGTGGAAGGTCATCAGCTTTGGCCTAGTGGGAGATAAGCCAATCAGCTGAATATCCTATAACTCACACACACACACACACACACACACACACACACACACACACACACACACACACACACACACAAACATCCATAGGAGTTCACAGATACATGGTAGACCAGTATATGGCAAATTACCATAATAACACAAACACATTTAACTCCTAAAGCCTTGAAGATTCTGTACATTTTCTTATTTTCCCATTTTTCATTAACTGACGGTTTTCCGCTCAGTAAAGTTGTGAATACAACAGAAAGAGGAGTGCTTTTTCATTCATTCATTCATTCATTCATTTTCTACCACTTATCCGAAATACCTCGGGTCACGGGGAGCCTGTGCCTATCTCAGGCATCGTCGGGCAAGGCAGGATACACCCTGGACGGAGTGCCAACCCATCGCAGGGCACACACACCAAAAATAAACCTGCTTTGAAAAACTGCACGTATGCAAATGGATGTTTCTGTGCATAGAATGCGATTTATCAAGTTCTTGTTGAAGCGTACACGCACGGTTACAAGGCCTTCACATGGGGTCAGATTAATTCACACTACCGTTACTGCTCATTACAAGGTACAGACGCTTGATTCGAACAAAACAGAAAGCCAAAGTTTAGAATCTCAGGATAGATTCTTGCAGGGAGATTTTGGTTTACGTTGTACATTGTACGTTGCAATGAGAAATATTTTTAAGAACTATAGGAAACTCTTTGCTGAGGGCACAATAAGTGGCTTATCATTCAATTTCATTCGACAACCCTGAGCGATTTTACTTGATCTCTGCGAGGACGTCACATCACATTTGAAGAGACTATTAGCCCTTTCCGCTATAGCAGTTTTATCCACAGGCGTATTAATCATGAACTTTGGGACTGATAGTTTGTAGGAAATGTCAGACCAATATTGACATTTGCACTTGTGATCTGAATACTGTACAGCACAGAGAAAAAAAACAGTAATGGATTTTTATGGCATCACAGATTGTCTATTTTAATTGGGCCGACACACCAGAACCACCTATTTAAAGGGAAGTTCTTTACCAGTTTTGGTGGTTTTGGTGGCATTGCATTTGTTTTCATTTTGAATCTGTTCTCTGCCTTGTTACATTCTGTTTTTGTATCCTAAATGGTTTCAGCTGGCAATTTAACCCTTTGTGTGTTTACCTTCTCTTTTAGGGCCTTTTTACACCCGGTCACTTCGTGTGTTGTCTCTGATCCGATAGCTGTCTGATTTGTTAAAACTGTCCCATTTACATTAGGCCACATAAATGTGTCTCGGCGAATCGGATATCGATCCGATCTTTCTACTCTCGCCCAAAACGCTAATATATTTGACCTCATTTCCGGGGTAATTGAAATGGAACACGCTTTGGTGTATGAGGTTTTCAGAACGCGATCAAAAAGAAGACATAAAAACTCGTTACGACGGTTTTGCTACAAAAAACAGCGTTTACTGTTTGCTGCATTTTTGCTGGCGGCAGCAGCGCGTTTTAAGCCCCGACGAGACGCCTGGGTGAAAGATAACCTGCGAGTGTTTGGGAGGAGTTTAGCGCTGACGTATGTGGCTTGAACAACCACATTCATTTACACCTGTCCAGTTTCATCTGAAACGCGTCCCAGACCACCTCCTGAAGGGGTTTGAACCATCGGATTTATATCCGTCTCGAAAACGTTTCGGAGGGCATTTAGACCTGGTGTTTTTACCATCGGATAGCTATCTGATCACAGAAAACGCAGGAAGTGACCAGGTGTAAAAAGCCACCTAGTCTACAATCCCAGACTTTATTCCATGTATTTTGGCTCCTGGCCATGTGTTTAATCACCTTTGCTGTCACTATTGGCTTCTATTATGCTTTAATTAGCATGCTCAGCTACTTGCTGTGCATTTGTGAAAACGTTGGGGAAATGAGACAAAACCAAAAAAAAGTAAATATATATATATATATATAACAAAAAAATAGCAGGAAATTTGACACTTTTTAAAAATGAAGTGATCAGGTTTTTGTAAATCATCTCGAGCTTGATGTCTGACATGAATATGTGCTTTCATGTCTGTCATTGACTTGCGATTGTGTGTAATTGCTATTACTGCAACCCGGATTTGCACAGACTTTAATTGTAAAACATTTCCACACACAAAACACATTACGCTCTCCAACTCTGCTAATGAGCAGTGCCAGTAATTGGTACATTGTATTTTGTTCTTCTCTCGTTAATTCCGAGTTCTTGATTGATTTTTGCCTCGCCCCGCCCTTGTAACACCGGTTTACTCATTAAACGTAAAATTCGACACACAGACTGCCTTTTATTGTTCCCTTAACAGTTCGATAAACACAACGACTCTTTTATATTCAATTGTTTTTCTGTGTGAGTCATTAAAATAAAACCGTGTTTGATGTCCAATCGAGATTTTTGGCAACGTTTTCAGACAATTTCCAAAATATTGGCAACGTAACTTCATTTATATAAATGGACAATGGCAAATGAAGCATAAGAAGATATGCAATGATGTCAAACACAAAACATTCATTTCTGTGTGTGAAGTTCATTCATTTTCTACCGCTTTATCCGAATTTCTCGGCTCACAGGGAGCCTGTGCCTATGTCAGGCGCTATCGGGCATCGAGGCAGGATACACCCTGGACGGAGTGCCGACCCATCACAGGGCACACACACACACACTCTCATTCACTCACACACACACAATTTTCCAGAGATGCCAATCAACCAACCATGCATGTCTTTGGACCGGGGGAGGAAACCCCCGAGGCACGGGGAGAACATGCAAACTCCACACACAAAAGGCGGAGGTGGGAATCGAACCTCCAACCCTGGAGGTGTGAGGCGAACGTGCTAACAACTAAGCCACCGTGTCCCCCTGTGTGTGAAGTGAATTTGGTAAAAGTATGTTCTGTAGTGATGTGCGAGACATCAGCAGTGATCACTGCTCAATATTTCAGATGTTTTCACAGGATGATGCTTCAGCAGAAAAATACAATTTTGAAAAGAATTGTTTAGGTAGCTGATGCTGTTGAAAAGCATTTTCTGGAGGAGAGGATTACTAATAAGTGAAGTTCAGCAAAGAAGGAATCGACAATCATTCTACTGGCCCCATTTAAAATGCTACAGCTCTGTGAGGGATTGATAGTTGCAGTGGATTGCGTTCTCGTTATATATCTCAACTGGATAATACCCCAGGGATCTTCTTTGGTTTGCGCGGTATCGGATCGTTCTTTTGATGATTGCGCTCAGAACTGTTACACAATGCTGAGATTCTTAGCTTATGAAACGCATCTACGTTTGTGCTTTGATGGTGATAGAAATGGAAAGATCCACTGACAGCCTGCAATGTTCACGGTTCTTCTCGATCGTGTGTACGTACACTCCTTGACTAATTAACATACGACTGTGTGTTTAGAGACACCATGTGCAGCTTGTACCTTGGTATATCATTCCATATATCATTTCAGGCGGTAAGAAGATTTCACATTCTGTCCTTTTTGAGACCATTATTACATTTCACATGGTAATTCGGTTGGATGACATTTTTATCCCAAGTAACTTCCAACTGAGGCCGGATCGAAGGGAGCTGTAGTGGACCGATGACAGCTTAGCCAATTTCCAACCAGTAGCCCACTGCTTCCATCACAGACTGTTGGAATGCTCATGGCAACATGCCTCAGCCATCATCTATAGTGGGACGTGGTAGCTCAGTGATTAAGGTATTGGACTATCGATCAGAAGGACCTGACTCCCAGATCCACCAAGCTGCCTCTGCTGGGCCCCTGAGCAAGGCCCTTAACCAACAATTGCTCAGTTGCATAAAAATGAGCTTAAAAAGTAAGTTGTTTTGGATAACGATGTCTGCCAAATGATGGAAACGTACTGTAAATGTACAGTATAATCTTCTGCTATAAGAAAAACATAGTTGCAAGCATGAGCTTAAGGATTTTCCTGGCAGTCTCCTGGACTAATTTTCAACCGAGGGATTTACTGATCTTATCTTTGCAAAATATTTTCTCTTTGAACTCGTCTCATTGTACGATATAACTTCTGAAGACATTAATATTATTCCAACAGCATCCATCAGTGTGGGCTTTCATCATGATGTTACAACATTTTAATGGGTTGGCACACACCTTTATCACCGGTCAATTCTTAGACTTAACCCTTAGTTTAATTAGGCTAAGTTAACAGATGGTTATGTTGGGGACTGAATACAAAAACCATTGAAAAGACCACTGCACAATTATCTTAAAGTGCATACCTCCAAACTTCAGGTGGAATAATCTAGTATCTAGTGTATACTTGTTTATGCTTGATGAGATGGAGATTAATCATAACTTGTGGTATGTTTACCAAGATCAAGTCAACTCTATTTTTAGGGATGTACCGATACAATTTTTTCTCTTACGATCCGATTCCGATACCGATACCGATACCGATCCGATATCTGTGTTCTTTTCTACCTTTAAAACTAAAGAATCTATACAACTCGCTTAGTTATTACGATTTATTTCTTTCTGGCAAAGAAATACAAAGATGCCCATTACTGGATGAAAAATAAAAACACAAGAAACCTTTAAAAAAGTATTAATGCAGTAGCATTATTTTTTTTCTTACAAGTTTAAGCCATAGTCTATGATGTTTGCTGTTCATTAATCAACCACCACGGGCATGGGCGTCGGAAGCAAATAAAAAGTGGGCGTGTCCTGTCCCACACACATATAATGGTTACGACACACATGGATTTCAGGAAGCCGGAGCGTGGTCAATGCTGTAGGTAAAACGCGGAATGGAGTTTAATTTATTAGGACATTTCCTCAAGCAGAATGGATTCGACTGGCGGCGCTCTGAAAAGTAATAAAAAAAGACATTATGCGCTGAATAGAGACGGTAAAAGTGGGTGGGTCCAATATTATTTGTCTTAAAAAGTGGGTGGGTCCTGTCCCACCCACATATAATGGTTGACCACGGGTATCAGATTCGGATCGGTCACGCACCACCGATACCCGATCCACTCAAAATGCTTGGATCGGCGCCGATGCCGATCCGAAATATCGGATCGGTACATCCCTATCTACTTTATTTTAAATTGCTCACATGACCATACGCCACCACCAGATCACCACAGTACTCCTCAGAGGTGTTTGAGAAGGCATTAAATAAGTGCAAACAACATTATGGAGGCAATTCAGAATCGACTGATAAGTCATCCTTCATTTCATTTGTCTGGCTTTGTCTTTGTTGTTAAAAAAAATGGAGAGTTATGCTAAGGTATGTAATACTAAGGGCTCGAAGCAGTTGCGCATACGTTAATAAATATCCTTTACAGCAGCTGTAACCCAACAGCAAAGAAACTTACAAGTCTGAGTAGAGGATGGTGACTCTTGCGTCCTTCCGCCAATGACCTGCCGAAGGATTGCGATTGTATATAAGATTACTAATCTTATACAGCAGTTTACAATAACGGTCAAAAGCATTTTCATAATGTCCTGAATGTTTTCTTATAAGCAGATGTTTTTTGTTGCGAGCGATCCACTTGTTTTAGATTAAATAGAACCTCTAGCACTTCAGAGAAGCAATTCAACTCATCTGAGAACTCTATCTACAATAGCCTTCCAATCATGGTCCCAGGACAAGGAAAGAGATGCATAAAAAAAAAAGGTGGGAAGCTTTTTGGTCATCATCTTTCATCCTTATTACAACCCACACCATATACATAAGCCATAACTTGAGAAATGCCATTGAGATATTAACACACACGTCGGTCAGCACTTTGAAGATCTATTGGGGTCCAGTACAGCCTCATTCTTTCTAAGTCAACTGATCTTAGCATGACTTTGGCACATGATCTGGAGCATTAGGAGCACCCGGGGCTGCCAAGATGCTAAGATATTATCTTCTGTGCTTTAGCTTGATATATTCATGTTGATTCTTCTGCCAGGGTCTTGGATTAAGGTTTTGTTTTGTTGTATGTTTGAATAATATTTGCAATTTGAATAATTCTTTTCCGAGGCTGTGCTTGGAGTCATTAAATTGTAAAAAGTCCTCGTTTTGTGGAATTATTACCCGGCGAATGCTCTCGAGAACTACTTACCAGTTGGTCGCAATCAGTGAACTATGAAACTCGCTCAACTTCTGTGGTAATTTCTTACTGGACTTGCGTTCATTTACCTTTTCTTTCTTGTAGAACTTTCAAACATTCTGTGTGGTTTACTTAAAGGGGGGGTCTCCGTTGTTTGAAAGCCAATGTTGACATATAAAATCAGCAAAACAAACACGCCGCTAACCCAAATGGGTCCCACCCCTGTATTGATAGCTCCTCCCACACATACATACGTAATCCAGGCAAATACTGTAAAGAAATGTGTCTTTATCATAGCTGAAGGGAAGAACAACACGATTGCAGATAAACAAACAAGCAAAATGAAAAAAAAAAGGACAAAGACATATATTAGTTCTGTGTAACAAAGCAAAACCAACGTTACTCACCTATCGAGAAGGAAAAAAGCGCCTCGTCGTCTTAAGTAAAGTTGAGTTTCCCGAGTCAATACCCTCCTGAGCTAAACGCTGTTACTACACAAAACGCGGTTGTAGCTGCGTCTCTACATTACTACGATAGAAAAGAGGTGTTATTTGTGTAGTAACAGCGTTTAGCTCAGGAGTTATTGACTCGGGAAACTCCAACCTGTGAATATGTGGCCAACTTCCTGCTCCTTCAGTTCTCTCCAGTGCTGGAAAGCTGATCCTATATTAACACGTCCTACTTCTTGTCCTTATCGTAAGTCTTTCTTCTCTTTCTTTCTTTGTTTTTAATCCTCCATGTCAATGTTAAAACCTCTTTCTGCTAACGTCACACATGCACACTGAACACTATCTCCGCCCATACTGACAAGCCCCGCCCCTTTCTGCTCATCGGCTACACTTTCGTCTTGATTTTTGTTTAGTTTGTCGTCCCGACCCAGTTTTCTGAAGCATTTCTCAAACATCGGAGACCCCAGCTTTAAGGCGCCTTTCGGTTTTAATTGCGTTAACTCCGAGCCTTTTCTATGTCATCCTTCATTAAAAGTCAGGTCAGCACAGAACTGTCATTCCAGCAACTGTCATCACAATCCTGAAAAGAACCCGAGGCTACAAAATGAAGGGTGGAAATGCACATCCTGTTAGCGAGGCCATTAACCCTTTACTAACCCTGTACTACTTGTATATGTATATGTAAAGCTACAGTGTGTATAAAGAGAGGCAGTCTCTCTCCTGTCCTCTCAAACATTTTCATTAATAATACAATAGAAACAAAAATACTCAGTGCATGATGCATAACATTTCTTCTAGTCCAGTTACTGTAATTGGTTTGAAACCTTGTTGAAAATCCTTCGATTCGGGTTTGGCACAGTTAAGACCTGAACATGCCAAACCTGAAGGTCTAAGATGACTTAGCCTTATCAAAAGTGCACCGTAAACATAATGTCCTTAAAATGCAGTCATTGTTTCGAGGAATTTATTTTTTTACATTTTAAAAAAGAGAGTTTTACAAATAATCTAAATTTAATGCGCTGATTTGATAATTAAAGACTTTCTGAAGGAATCCAAATTTTTATTTATTTATTTTTTCTTTAGTATATTATAGTGTCAAGAAGCTTCAGAGAGGACAATTTTCTCCCTGTGTTTGTCAGTGTGGGTGTGTTGGAGTGTAGATACACTACATACAGCAGATTAAGTGTTGTTTGGTATTTCTGTTCTCCTGCTATGGCTGTGAGTCATCAAAATAATTTCTCTGTGGATGATTTAAATAGAAATGTCATACGGAGGGTAAAAATGGCAGTAACCTTGAACGCCATGGCTCTGACATAGCAAAGCGAATTTGTGTGTGGAATTTGTGTGTGTCTCTGAAGATATGTTTTTATGCTGTGTTCCATATACATGAGAAAACACTGTCTGTTTTTTTTTTTTTTTTTAAATATAATACATGGCTGTCAAGTGTCACACATTCAGAGTGGCAGTCACGCATTTCTGTCTTTTATCACGCTTTCCCGCTACACATCATATTTCAAACACAGAAAAACTTTTTAACTACAGTATTTATCATATATTTAATACGCCGCAGCGCCCGAGACGCATCAGTCCGCACCGCTGTCTGTATGGAACCGGGGAGGAATCGAGCGCGTCTCCCCTGGAGTTCTTAGTCGAGTCTGACACTTATCAGCCAATCAAAAAAAAGAGGCTACACAACAGCCAATCAGAAATTAGCTTTATTGTATCTGCGTAAGATTTAACGCGACAACCAATGAAAAAAAGAAAACATTCATTAGAGAGGGTATTTTCGATGGTCGGTTTGAACAAAACCTCAACACAAAACAGCTTGTCTCTGGATGGGACATTGTCCTCAATCATGACCCTAAAAATGTCTGGGCTTGTGCTGAACTGTTTTATATGGGAGCAACATTACAAATGATAAAGGGGTCCAAAAAAGCAACAAACACAATAAACACCAGTCATAATCTCTCTCTCTCTCTCTCTCTCTCTCTCTCTCTCTCTCTCTCTCTCTCTCTCTCTCTCTCTCTCTCTCTCTCTCTCTCTCTCTTTGCTGGGGGGTTGGAAATGTCACTCTTGCCTGTCTTCAAAACTTGAGAGCCCAGATAATACTATATTCTGTTTTTATGTTGTCTGGTACAAATATTATAATCAAGCAGGCAGACTAAAGCGTCCAATCATAATCAGAGTAAAGGTGTAAGGCTGGAATAGGAAATATAACAAAAAAAACTATAAAAATCAGGGAAATAAAAACATGATGATATTTCCTAACGAGACACTGACACAACCAGATAGAAACTAGAAGCACAGTCAGGTAACAAGCCAGAGACAGAGCAGGACTGTCGACAAACAGATAAAGCTTTAAGCTATTCATGATGCTTATAATTATTATTATTATTCAATGATACATGCTCATACATAGTTTTGTCATGTTTATAGTACTCCATACTCCGTCCTCAATCCACAGAGTTCTTAAAATCTTTCATTGGTATCTGTTTGATTGATAGAGACACTGTTTTGTCTCTGTAATAGCCGTAACAGCTGTAGACTGAGATTGGTTTGGATAAAACAGTGTTCCAGATCAATATGAAAACAGTCATTTAATGCGGTACAGAGCATCGGCATGGCACGGTGGCTTAGTGGTTAGCACGTTCGCCTCACACCTCCAGGGTTGGGGGTTCGATTCCCACCTCCGCCTCGTGTGTGTGGAGTTTGCATGTTCTCCCCGTGCCTCGGGGGTTTCCTCTGGGTACTTCGGTTTCCTCCACCGGTCCAAAGACATGCATGGTAGGTTGATTGGCATCTCTGGAAAATTGTCCGTAGTGTGTGAGTGTGTGAGTGAATGAGAGTGTGTGTGTGCCCTGCGATGGGTTGGCACTCCGTCCAGGGTGTATCCTGCCTCGATGCCCGATGACGCCTGAGATAGGCACAGGCTCCCCGTGACCCGAGAAGTTCGGATAAGCGGTAGAAAATGAATGGATGAATGAATGAAAGTTTTAATTGTACACGCTGCAAAATTGTCCGGGAATCCAGATCACTAACGATCACAAGCTATGGTGCCGTCTTCCGATTTCTGTTTCAAGTCTAAATATTTAAAGGCTCTCTTTCTTTTCTATGACTTTAATGCCACCTCTTCACCTTCATCTAGAGATATTTTAGCCACATGCATGTGTGTGAAAGTGGATAAAAAAAAATGTGTGTGTGTTAAGTATAATGTGTGTGTGTGTATATATATATATATATATGCACACTAAAAAGACACTGTGGAGAGGAATTGAGTGAAGGAGAGAGAATGGAGCAGACCACGTGAATGATTATGTGAGTGAGTGAGAGAGAGAGAGTGAGAGAGGGAGAGAGGGAGAGAGAGAGAGAGAGAGTTGGCACAGACAGAATCGCTTGCTGTGTGTGAACACGGACAAGAGCAGGAGGAGGAGAAGAACAGTGGAAACATATTGCCAAAGAGCGAGCAAGCAACACAGTGCAGCAGCCGAAGTCGATCGGTGAAGCACCAGAGCGAAGATCTGAACACACACACACACACACACACACACACACACACACACACACACACACACACACACACACACACCAGGAAAGAAAAAGCTACTAACACACACTTGCATCGCTTTGAAGCAGCAAAGAACGACGCGAGCTTGAAAGCAAGTGAGGACTTCTTTTAGATTGACATGGCACGGAGGAGGGGCTTAAAGGCAAGTTGATGAATTTGCTTTTCCTTTGTAATGTATTGGAATATGGAAGCGTAAAAATCCAGTTGAACAGGATCAGGACTTGCTGGAGCGATATTGCTGCTGATGGTGAGGAAGTAAATAAAAAGAGAGCAAAGAAAACAGACAGTGTGTCAGAACAGATTTCACATCAGCACCGGTCAGCTCTCTGCAGGCGCTATATATATATGTGTGTGTGTGTGTGTGTGTGTGTGTGTGTGTGTGTGCGTGCGTGTGCGTGTGTGAGCTAGCGTGAAGTGCAGCCTCCCCTCTCACTCCAGGCAGCTGTCCTCACTCGTTCACAGGAGAGGGCAGCCGAGGAGAGAAAGAGAGAGGGCTGAGAAAGAGTGCTGAAGGAGAGAGGGAAAGAGAGAGACAGATGGCACAGACCGAAGTGAGAAAACAAACACACGAGGAGGCAGGAGGAAGCCGGACGGAGGGACTGTAAATGAGGATCAGCGATCGGCAGAAGTGGCACCGTGGGTCGAGCTGCGCGGGACACGTAGCTGCAGAAACCTGACAGAGGAAACGGATGAAGATGGAGAGATCGAGCACAATCACAGACAAGACAGATGGACAAAACAGGCCGGACTACTGACTCTGCCTCTCACACTTCCTCTGCTTAGTGAGCTGGCAATAAGCTTCCCTGCACTCTTTTTCTGCTCATCTCCGTCTCTTTTTTTCCCCACGCCTTCGTTCAAACTTTCCATATTTTTTGTATCCGTCTATCTGTACTGTATGTGCCTGTATTTGTGATCAGAAGCTACGGGCTGTCAGTCACCAGTTTAAAAGAGACACGGTTCCTCAGGACAGGCTAAACAGATGGACTGAATGAAAGATACAAGGAAAGAGAGAAAGAGGTAAAGAAAGAGGGATAGGTTAGAGGTGTCGCCAGGGAGCACACCGTGCAGCCGAGTCCTCCGTGTCGGAGGGAAGGATACCAGATCTTTTCTTTTCTCTAAAAGCCTGTGTGAGTTTTAGCACTAGTTGATCTGCCATGAGAGCACTTTGTCATGTCCGTGTTAGCGGAATGCTTTCAGCTGAAGAAACATCAGACGGCCGAGAAATAGAGATTAACAATAAACGTCTAGAGGATAACAATGGATTGTTCTCACCACCAGGTTCTGCATGGATCTCGGATCAGAACAGGGTATTTTTGTAGCTGGAGATTTGTGGTCTGAGCTCTTGGTGTTCTCCTGAAAGAGAGAGAGAGAGAGAGAGAGAGAGAGAGAGAGAGAGAGAGAGAGAGAGAGAGGGAGGCGGGGTATCTTAGAGGTCATGCCAGGAGATTTATAAGAAGCAGACAAAGATCTTGAACCACTTGAACCACCAGCTGTTCTCTTCTCGTTGATGCTTTTGACCTGTATTGTTTCCTGTTATAGTGAAGCCCAACATAATGTCAAATTGAAGCACTGACAAATTTAAGAGTAGGGTCCATTTTGGGCATTAGGCGTGTGGGTTTGTTATCCCTTGGGCATTCTCTTTCTGCCTGCTGCCTCATGATTGCTCCTGGCACGGTACCCTGGCTAGGAGATGAAGCCGTGCCCTTTGCCGCTCTAGCAACCCTGTGGACATTCATGGCTCGGGAATTCCCGCGCCTTCGGCGGTCCTCATCCTCGGTGCCCAGTCAAGTGCCCAGTCGCCGTCGCTTGCCCTTGGCTCTTCGTACCCGCTTGCATGGCCTGCGCCATGCCTGTTCCCCAGCCTCTTCACCAATTCGCAGGGCACTCTGGACATTGGCAATGTGCACCGCACTGGGTCTGCTTCTGTCATGGTCCTCAAACCGTGTGCTGCACTGGTTGGCTTTGCCCACTGCCACCAGAGTACACACGCAGTGGGCACGTCAGCTCGACTTCCCCACTGTCACTATCTGCAACAACAACCCGGTGCGACTCCCGCACCTCACCAAGAGTGACCTTTATTTTGCCGGGCACTGGCTTGGCCTGCTGCATGCTAATGGGACTGCACGCTCGCTAGTGCTAGAGCTGCTACGCGATGAGCGCCTTGCTTGGTTTCGCAAGCTCTCTGACTTTCGGCTCTTTCTCCCACCACGCCGCTTCCCAGGGACCAGCCTGGAGTTCCTCGACCGCCTCGGGCACCAGTTGGACGACATGCTGCTCGCCTGCAAGTATCGAGGAGAACCGTGTGGTGCTCACAACTTCTCCACTGTGAGTTTTTTCTCTCTCTATGTTCTGGTTGACTGCATCTCCACAGCACATACAGTATATGATCAACTCTCTACTTTAAAATGAGACAAAATAAATGGCTAATACATTTGGAGAATTCAGAATCAGCACCGGGGGGGCAGGGTGGCTTAGTGGTTAGCACGTTCGCCTCACACCTCCAGGGTCGGGGTTCGATTCCCGCGTCCGCCTTGTGTGTGTGGAGTTTGCATGTTCTCCCTCTGCCTCTGGGGTTTCCTCCGGGTACTCCGGTTTCCTCCCCCTAGGTTGATTGGCATCTCTGGAAAAATTGTCCGTAGTGTGTGTGATTGCGTGAGTGAATGAGAGTGTGTGTGCCCTGCGATGGGTTGGCACTCCGTCCAGGGTGTATCCTGCCTCGATGCCCGATGACGCATGTTTGTATAAACTAGTATTTTACATTTTTAACAAAATACTTGAAATTGTACATATTTGTCGAAACAGAACAGAACTCCAGACCTCCTACACAAGCAGATGTTACCTTGCTAATCTGCTAACCCACTTATTACACTAGTCACTCGACACACACACACACACACACACACACACACACACACACACCTTTTCCCCCAGTGACCATTAATAAGTCTCAGTGTTTATAAGCAGTGGTGACTCGAGCGGTTAAGGTCAATTTGCACAAGACCTATAATCTCTCTGCTGAGATACTGAATTAGTAACCTAGAATATCTGATATCACTCCGTCCAGGGTGTATCCTGCCTCGATGCCCGATGACGCCGTGACCCGAGAAGTTTGGATAAGCGGTAGAAAATGAATGAATGAATGAATATTGGATTTCGCCTCACTTTCAATCCACTGTGAATAAAAGCATCTGTCAAGTGTGGAATACGGATTGTGTGAATTTTGTGTGGTCCAAAATGGGCTTGACTTTTTCTTTCTCTTTCTAAACACCTGTTAAAAAACAGAGACAGATGTTTTCTCAGTACAACTGTGATGCTTTTCTGTAGGGGTGTGTGTGTGTGTGTGTGTGTGTGTGTGTGTGTGTGTGTGTGTGTGCTTTTCCACCACTCAGTTCTTACCTTAAAATTATGCTTTTTAGAACTTCACTTAATTAGGCCTTGTTTTGCTTTGTGTGAGAGAGAGAGAATTAGAGAGTATAGGCACGTGGGTGTGCTTGTGTGTGTGTGTGTGTGTGTGTGTGTGTGTGTGTGTGTGTGTGTGTTGTAATTTATCTCATCTTTTTCTCTATACTTATTAAAGGAAATCTGTCCAAGCTTAGTTCAGGTTCCTCTAATAAACTGTTAAACACTCTGTGAGCTGAGTGTTGTGAAACTCAAGGCCACTCATCATTCACCCATTGTGTTGTTGTGTGTCCTCGTCCTTAGCCGTCCTGTCCTCTTCATATTCATTACATTACTTTATTTGGGTAATTGGGTGGATAGACATATTTCACTGACTGAAGATTTGAAGTCTTTGAGGCAAATGGAACCTTCATTCATTCATTCATTTTCTACCGCTTATCCAAACTTCTCGGGTCACGGGGAGCCTGTGCCTATCTCAGGCGTCATCGGGCATCGAGGCAGGATACACCCTGGACGGAGTGCCAACCCATCGCAGGGCACACACACACTCTCATTCACTCACACACTCTCATTCACACACACACTCACACACTATGGACAATTTTCCAGAGATGCCAATCAACCTACCATGCATGTCTTTGTACTGGGGGAGGAAACCGGAGTACCCGGAGGAAACCCCCGAGGCACCACGGGGAGAACATGCAAACTCCACACACACAAGGCGGAGGCGGGAATCGAACCCCCAACCCTGGAGGTGTGAGACGAACGTGCTAACCACTAAGCCACCGTGCCCTCCTGCAAATGGAACATAACTAATTCAAATAAGATATGAGATAACAATCACTGATGCCATTTGTTAGCATTCAAACAATTCTAAAATGTGAACAGGTTGTTGTGAACACACACAAACACACACAAACACACACACACACACACACACACACACACACACCACACACACACACACACACACACACACACAAGCTGTTGTAATCTAAAGTTGCACTAAACATGCAGCATATAACATGTACATGTAGAGAAAACTAAGCACAATACATGCATCTAAAACATAAGGAAGATTCCTCATATCCGGGTACGAGTCCGGTTACGTAGCCTGACGTAGTTCACAAATCCCAAAGTCATCAGATTTTTTCTTGAGCAGAATCGTCCGAGACACCGGAGGTGAAGAGAAGAGGGTGACACGGGAGTGGATTTTCAAACCTCTCCCGTCCCAGTCCCAAAAAAAAAAATCCCGTCCCATCCCAATCCCAAAAGAATAACTCCCATTCCCTCCCATTTAATTTTCGTGGCTTCTAGAGCGTGCACGGGGAAGACGCCGTCTCTTATATTATTGGTGGATGACATACATTACTGCCACCTACTGTCACGGGTGTGTGGAGCACGTCATTCATTTAACCAGTAATACCAAAGCAAACAGATTATATTTTTATTTATATCAAAGGTATATTTGTGTATTCCCGGTCCCGCCCACTAGTGATTTTATTTCCCATCCCACGGGTCACGGCAATCCCGAAAAATGTCAGCCTCTAATGAAGAGATCTGGCAAAAACAAACAAACAAATAAATAAATAAATATACCTCCATTATAAAAAAAAACAAGCACTTGCTCTTTAATGTTAACAATAACCTTTATTAAACCAGCAGAAAATAAAATAACGTCAAGATTGAACAGACGTATATGATAAATAACGGAGATGACAAACGTTAAATAAGAATCTTGTATTTTACTAATACATTGCTGCATGAATAGTCCTTCTTATAATGATCACATTAATCACTACAAATGGGCTTGTGTTTACCCCTGGGGCTTAAAAGAAATCATCACTTGTCGGTTTATAACATAGCACTTGATCCAGCACCTCCTCTATTATAGAATTATATATATATATATATATATATATATATATATATATATATATATATATATATATATATATGGTATCTCGCTCCAATGGATGTCAACGAGAGTGTTTCTGAGTGTGTGTCTGAGTGTGTGTAAGCTGTTATAGATAATGCTGATGCTTGTTAATCCTGTGTTCTTTTCCCTAAAGAAAATGTAGCCATGGTTTAAACATCTGCATCATATATCCAGAGTTTAGGTTTCAATTCCCGCCTCTGTCATCCGTGTGTGTGTGTGTGTATGTGTATGTGTGTGTGTGTGTGTTGAGTTTGCATGTTCTACCTGTGGATTTCAGGGTTTTCATCCAGGCTCATTAGTTTCCTCTCTACAGACATGCATTGCAGACTTACTGGCTGTGAATAGGTGTGTGAGTAAGTGTGTGTGTGTGTGTGTGTGTGTGTGTGTGTGTGTGTGTGTGTGTGTGTGTGTGTGTGTGTGTGTGATTCTGTCCCACTGTGAGTTGGCACAACATCCAGGGTGCCGCCCAACCTTGTGCATGTAATTAAACCAAGGAATACAAGAATATAGGAATTCAGCCTTATATAAATAACACAAAAGAACCTACACCTAGGGGGGGGCACGGTGGCTTAGTGGTTAGTACGTTCGCCTCACACCTCCAGGGTCGGGGTTCGATTCCTGCCTCCACCTTGTGTGTGTGGAGTTTGCATGTTCTCCCCGTGCCTTGGGGGTTTCCTCCGGGTACTCCGGTTTCCTCCCCCGGTCCAAAGACATGCATGGTAGGTTGATTGGCATCTCTGGGAAATTGTCCGTAGTGTGTGAGTGAATGAGAGTGTGTGTGTGCCCTGTGATGGGTTGGCACTCCGTCCAGGGTGTATCCTGCCTCGATGCCCGATGATGCCTGAGATAGGCACAGGCTCCCCGTGACCCGAGGTAGTTCGGATAAGCGGTAGAAAATGAATGGATGAACCTACACCAGCCACCCGTAGCTTTGTCTTCAGATATCAAGTCACCTCTAACATCCCAAGGATCACAACATTTCTACCCTGTAGGGTCCGTGTCTAAAGTACATCTCCATAATTGAAATATATCTCAGTATCCTCTTCACACACCATTTGCTCTTCTCCCGCCCGAATGGTTTAGATGGTAGCACATTTATTTTCCTAACACTACGTTGTCATCTTGTAACGACACCTGATTGCGATTCCATCAGTTTAGGTTCTCTACGAGCTTTTATTTTCTTCTTCGGGATCACGATGAAATCTCGCATGAGGAATTTAATAAGAAGAAGAATAACAGATGGAATTTTGATGGTCTTCCAACCCCGTGTTGTCTTGCTGACTAGACTTGAACTTTTTTTTTGTCAACGTCGAACTGTCCGTCAGTGAATCTTTGAGGTAATAAGATTACTAATCCGTCCATTTTCATCACCGGGGGTTGATGGTGTTTGCTTGTGCTGTCCATCAACAGCTGAGAATAGACAGGTCGCGTTTGCTTTAAAGTGCCGTCGGATTAGCCATAATCCCAAAGCTTGGACTTGTCCATCAAGATGTCTGTGTGAACCACCTCCTTAAATCCCGGGTCTCATCTCTTAAACTGGGACGTTTTAGCCAAAGCACCTTTCCGTGACTCCGTCAAAGTAGATAGATAGCAGTGGCTCGTATCTGCAGTGTATTTGAAATAAAGTGCGTAGAAATGTTGTTAATAATGTGCAACAATATATACCGTTAGGCACGTCGGTCTGCAGAGACATGCCGAAGCGATCGAGCATTGGGAAAAATAAGGGAGATCTTTTTTTCTACATGTGGGAGCCGTAAATTGAAGGTGCAGATCTTTCCACGCTATCAGATCAGAAGGTTATGATGGAACTGGGATTGATTGATCAGTGCATGAGTCCCAGCAGGGTATAAGACTGCACTCTGCTGTGAGTTCATCTATTTTCATAGTGAGAATCTGGAAAGTCTGGTATAAACGAGCTAGCACGTCTAAGACGCTCCATGTTCCGTATTAATCAAAGATCAAACAGCTGGATTTATTTTCACCTTTAAAAAAATCGTTTGAGAAAATCAGCCGGTGTAAAAAAGGTCATCGATTCTAACGACGACGTCCGGTATATTATGTGTTCAGCAGGGGACTGAGCCATATTCATACTGATTCTCACTTTTTTTCCCCTATTGCCTGAACACTGAACATTTTATCGCCCAAACCTAATTTCTACTGAACCCAGAAACGGATAACAGATAACATAACTCGTACAGGTTTCTACAGTATGAGACAATTAAAATAAATCCAGTGCAGCTTCAGTCCAGCCGCTTAAAGCTATACTCGGTATCATTAATGACACCATTTTGCTGTCACCGATAATTATTCCTGTCATGTAAATTACGTGTGTTACACAGTAAAAGATTTAACAATGGATATAATAAGGTCATGTCAGAGCGTTTCGGGATGACGGCAAAACGTCTCTTTTCACAAGCTGGAAAGTGGGAACTACATCTAATGCCATCGGTACAGTATCATCAGCGTACCGCGGTTGCCAGGTAACCATTGTCAAACGCTTTAGACTTCGCACAAAGACTGACCAGCTCGTTTGACATGATTGACAAAGCTTGACAAACTAGACTGTTACCGAGAGAAAGAAAAATATACTGTATATAATCTGTCACATTATATAATCCAAGCTGTTTATACTTGCTATGGTGAAAGTGACCACGAGGACTCATTCGACTCATAGGTATCGATCAGGAATCAATGGGTTATAAGTGTGGCATGTCGTTCTTTAATAAACTAGAAATTGTAATCGTTTTTACATTCTGTCATGTAAGGAAAAAGAAAATACTCCTTATAGGACATGCCGTTATAGGAAGATAATCCCTGGTGTGAATTATTTCCCAATAACTTGTGTGGTGTTTAATTTCTTACACATAATACACCTCAAATTTTTTTTAGTAATATTTCTTGCGCTAAATGAGAAATAAATTCGATTTTTAAAACAAGGCGTGAACAAATCAGTCAAATGATTACAATTTTTGCGTATATAATTTGCGTACTGAAATCCGCAGCGTCAGCAGAAATGCATATGTAAGTAACGAGGGAACCGAAGAAAGCGCAGGATCAACGCTCGTGCTCGATTGCAGTTAAAGTGGAAAGAGACCAATTGAGGAGTGATTGAAGAGAAGACTGCAGTTTCAGTTTGACCTTATACCATGTATAGAAAACACAAAAAAAACAATAGGCAAGTTCTAAAATTGTTCTCTGTCCCTTTCTGCTTTGTGTATTAGGGTTCTTTTAACGAGAAAACAAACATATTACAATGCCAGGGTGGTGTGATACCCCTAAGTATATTAATTCTGCGTACCAACATGGATTGAGATACTCCACTTTTCCCAAACAACTGATTGACACCATGCACTTCAAATATTTAATGTTTTGAAATATTAGCGATTAGCAACAATAAACCTCTCACATAAACATCTCATTGTCTCGCATTTTATACATTTTTGTGCTATTTTACCAAGAAACCAGAACGTTGAATCCTTCAATCTTGAACATTTTCTTTGTTGGATATCTTTACTAAGCACCATGACTGTTCCTGTAAGCACTGCTACTGTACTCAAAACTCTGTACTAATATGAAAGAAATCTTTCCATCACATCATTGATTAGATATTATTCTTATATTATTCTTAGTATTATGTAATTGTATTAAATTCCATGGTTTGTCAGCTGTACAAGTCAATGTGTATGAGGAGTTACTTCTGAAAAGATAACACTGAATGAGAGCAATCATTTTGACCCATCTTTTAGGTTACGATTCGGCAATTTGAGTGCGACGTGGTATTATTGTGTAGAAATGGACATCATACAGCATTTACAGCATTTGGCAGACGCCCTTATCCAGAGCGACTTACATTATCTCATTTTGTTTATACAGCTGAGCAATTGCCGGTTAAGGGCCTTGCTCAGGGGCCCAACAGTGGCAGCTTGGTGGAACTGGGATCAAACTCACAACCTTCCGATTGGTAGCCCAACACATTAACCACCTTAACCACTCTTAGGTACAGATTTGAGACGATACATGAGTTGGCTTTAACTTTTTTTCTGTGACAGACACTTGGACCTTATGGTTTCTGTGACATCGTGACAGTTGTGCTGGAATATCTTTGTTTTGTTTTTTTTTGTTAGAGCTTAGCAGATTTCTCCAAAACGGAAACATACAAAGGTCAGATATACTGTATGTGAATTTTTTTACACGTCTTGATACCGAGTTGAACTTGAGAACTACTTCTTGTTTTATATACAGTACAGTATATCATGTAGCAAAGGAGAAATATGTTGAGCCGTGCTAAAGAAACCCTCTAGGTCAGACAAGATCAAGAGGCTGACGCTACAGTAGACTCAGGGTCATTAAAACATACATACTACTGTATATACTGTACTTTATTTCTTTTTTCACTCTTGAGCTATCCAGTAGCCTCAGGTTCCTGTCCTTGGTTGACTGTCTTGTCTCATTCACCTTAAGGATCATTGTGTTCAGAAATGTATTTTTCTGCTCACTGCGGATGTAAACAGTTGTTATTTGAGTTACCGTAGATGTGCTGTCAGCTCCAAGCAGCCTGGCCATGCACCTCTGATTTCCCTCATCAACAAGGAGCTTTCGGCTGCAGAACTGCATACGTACAGATTCAAGGTTCTGTTCCACACAAGTTTTATCTTTTATTTATTTTTACTAAAAATGTCCTCTCCCTGACTGATTTCAGCTCTCGCATAATTTACATAAAAACACCATTTTAGATCATCTCATCTATTCTCTACATCGATTACGGGTCACGGGGACCCGGTGCCTGTCCAAAGAGACTCAGGGCAGGATACTCCCTGGACAATGTCTTTGGATTGGGTGAGGGGGATGCACTTATTTCCAGGGATTTCAGAACAGCTAACAGAATTTGCGTCATCGGGTAGGCGTGGCCTATTTGATAATCTAAACCTAGCCTAACCCTAACCGTAGTTTTTGTTTGTTTATTTGTTTTCGAAAATAGCTTAACTGTAAGATAATAAAGCATAATAGATATAAAATATAAAATCTACCCGTAAGACTGTTTTGTCCTTCATTATCCATCGGAGGGCGTTTTTCAAGACCTCCAGTAACCACTCCCACTCAAAAAAGGTCATAACCCATGTATAGTTGTTAAATAGTGGACTCACTGGACTGGTCTCCTTGTAGGATGCAGAGTGCAGAGTTCTCAACCTGGTTCCATTTCCAGTTCTCCCAGAGGTCAAGGCAGTGAGTTAGGCTTTTGCCAAATACGGAAATACACACACATTTTTTTAAGATTTAATGACTTTAGTAACTCCATTACTTGGTCTGGGTCATGATTTATCTGCAGTCTATTGTATACTGGGAACACTGGGAGGGTGGGATGAATACACCAAGGATGGGAAGCCAGTCCATTTCAGAATACCTTGGAATAACACATTCAATTTAGTATAGAAAGTTCACCTTGGAGGAGCTAGGAGGAAACTGGAGAGCCTGGAGAACACCCACGTTAGATACAAGAAGAACTCTGTGCGTGTTATCAGGATCGATCTTGGTACACTGAAACTGTAGGGCAGCAAAGCTACCCACTGCACCACTATGCGATCCTGACCTGAACATAAGATCTATTACATATATTCAGTGCATGAAATAATATTTTAGACTTTAAGCTTTACAGCGTATAAATAACTGGAATTGGACGAGAGGTCACTAAAGTTTGCCGACAGGCAAGGTCATCCTTCAGCAAATTCAACACTTTCCATTCACTATATCCTTTAATACACCGTTCACTATATACTATAATACAGTTTTGACATGAAATATAAATGCATTGCCTTGCTTTCACCCGGCCTCAGAGACAAACAAAGAGTTCAGGGTTCAGAACTAAGGGAGATATTCAAGGCCTCAGTGCAAGCTTTTTTATGCTCTATATTATTTACTCTTTCGTGCACCGAGCGCAGCCGTAGCTTTATAGAATCAACATGGAGCCTGAGAATTTATTCTGCCTCTAATACACTTACTGTAACCACAAGCTTTAATTTAAAAAACAGACAGAATGTAAGATTTGTGGAAGTCTTTTTACCTCAGCATGTGTTTGATATGCGATAGTCGTAATAACAAAGTAGTGCAGAATTTTAAACACCAGGATGAACATGAAAATCTGAGTCTTTCTCCAATACAGTGAGTATCGAAGCTTAGTAGATACGTATATCGTATAGGGATGTGGTAGCTTAGTGGTTAAGGTGTAGGACCACTGACTGGAAGGTAAATATGAAAGCTAAGGTTTTCATCAGAAGCATGTACCACTGGGCCGTCAAGCTGAACCATTGACGCTAATTGAGTTGTTTGCTTGGTGTTCATTTGTATAAAATAATAATAAGGCATGCAAAGACAAACTGATCAAGGGTTAAATACAGAACACAACCGACGGGTAAAAAAACAATGACAAGATGGGGGCCGAGACAGTGGTTTTGTCGTGTGAACAGTATGTGGATTATTAACCCCAAGGTAAATGGTTCAGAATAAACAAATCTCTCTTTTGCCCCTTTTAAACCGAGGCAGTTTGAGTGCAGGTTCGGAGCCTAATTTAGAACCAGTTCTTTCTGTTTCGACCGCCAAAGCACCGGCTCCGAACCAGGAAAAGTGGTTCTTAAGTAGCACCAAAACGTTGCTGGTCTAGACTTAAGAACCGCTTGCTTCAGGAGCTGTGGGCGGGGCTACTGTTAGCGCATGTGATAATGTACCTTAAGTATACTAATGTTTAATACACTTTTACTTTACCACGATATGATCAGTTATCAGCACACATGATAGTAGGTAGCTACATGCTAAGGCTAACTTTTTTCTGTGTTAATCATAAAATAATGTTATGTACTTTATCGATTACAACCTCCATTTATACAAATTACACGGAGCCGCACGTACACATCGGATTCGCCGCGTTTGGATGCTAATGTAGGTTCACAAAGCCATGAGCATTAACAGTAAAGCAACATCCGCCATTGTTGATGTTGTGTTTGTGTTTGCCGCTGCTGCGCTAATGTTACTGTGTAAAATGACACGTATACGGTGACGTCACACTCGGCTCTGTGACGGCTCTCTAACCGATGGAAAGGCAAACCGGTTCTTAGAAGGTTCGCCAGTGGAACCAACTTTGAACCAGCACCAGCACTAGCTCTGAACCAGCACCCGGTTCTTTCTGGTGTAAAAGGGGTATTTGTATTTGCCTCTGGTTGAATGGTGTACGTAGTATGTAGAAGGAATACATGAACCGCTGAGGCTTTTTTGGCTACAGATCAGGAGTGTTAGATCAGGGGAAACCCCTCGATACACCTTGCATACAGGACATTGTTTTAAGCTGTACCCTTAAAAAAGAACTTGTGATTAAGAAAGACTTTTGCATTCTGGGAAGGATGTATAAATCTACAGTACTGCTATCGTCACCTTCAGGAAAAATGCCCCAGAGCTCTCATTACCACTTCATTGTGACACTACAGCATTTAATAGTAAGGTGCTATCTGTCAGCGTAAGAACCTTTTAGACTTTTACTGTGCACTTAGATCATTTTCTGAAATATGTGTGTTGCTTCGAGGCTAACTGGAATACATCTTTTGGACCATCCTGCTAATTGTATTTTCTGCTTTTGCTTCAGAGATGCTGTGCAGAAGCAGTACAGTAAGAACGACAGTGTTCCAAATTCAGTTGGACAAAACTACTTGGACAGAACTACAAAGCTGTTAATTGCCTAGTAATTAAAATAAAAAATAAAAAAATCCAACCATAATCAGAATTAAGTTATGGATGTGATAGTGAGGATTTAATATAGAAATTACACACATTGCTCTCGGTGCTACTGACATTTAATATGCAGCAGAATGTGTGCCAGTTACGTGTGAGTCCAACTTTAAACTTCAGTAGATATTTCTTGTCTAATATCGGATTCATTTGATCGCGTTTTGGTGGTACACACACTGGGTTTGAATATTAATCAATATTGTTGTCCATTTTTCTGATGGAGAAAAAAAGTCAGCTATTTCTAGCATTATTTTTTCCCCTAACTTTTATAGGCTTAAAGACATTTGATTATGTTTAAATACAGTCATCTAGATGCTACTGAAATCCTGATCAAATAATCTATATAAATAAATAATCTAGAATTTTAATTCTGTTAATTCTTAGTTCTTTTATTATTTGTTAATTCCTTTATCATTAATTATGTTTACCTTCTGCTCTATGTTTATGTTCTGTAAAGCTGCTTTGAGACAATGTCTATTGTAAAAAGCGCTATACAAATAAACTTGAATTGAATCGAATTGAATCAAAGCATTCTGGCAAGCTCTAATAATTACTCATTTCTAATTTAACTTATACGGGGCACGGTGGCTTAGTGGGTAGCACGTTCGCCTCACACCTCCAGGGTTGGGGGTTCGATTCCCACTTCCACCTTGTGTGTGTGGAGTTTGCATGTTCTCCCGGGCACAGGCTCCCCGTGACCCGAGGTAGTTCGGATAAGCGATAGAAAATGAATGCATGAATGAATAATTCAACTTACAGGTAATCTGAATGGGGTGCTGAGGTTACCTGATTCTGAATACAAGCAAATTTCCCCATGTAAATATTGGCAAAACCTTGTAGGACTCTAGTCACCAGTTCTAATTAAAGCTTTGAGAAAACCATGAAGCAAACCAGTGAATGCAACATGGTGAAATCCACTCAGCTAATGGAAAAAAAACAAAAAACGGAAAGGGTTAGTAAACGGAAAGGAAACGTACGTGCAATAGGTCCTTTAACTTCACCGAATACCTTCTGTTGACCGGGTGACTTTTTATTTTTCATCTCTTGACTGAAATGAGAAGAGTGACTCAACACTGCTGTCACTCTTCTTTTTCTTTCTTTTCCCAAAGCAGTGTTTTTGCTGATGATCTGTGGTTATATAGAAGCTAGAACCAGATGGATGTTTGCAGACAGGCAATTCACGTTTCACAACAATACTAGCCAAACGTCTCAGTGACGGACGACAGCATGCAGTAATCTATCATTATCATCCTGAAAAGCACATTGGGTTGTTTTGTTTCAGAAACAGAGAAGCCTCACTTAAAACTGCTTCGTATTAACAAGCATGGGAACGTATAGATGGGCTTTTTTATAGAACGTGTCAAGGTTGCTTCATCTAATTTGCATCTCATTAATTATCAGGGCATATTAAGCCAGCATGTTAGTATTGTCATCACATTGGGCAAGACATGATAAATACCTATCACTTACCTAAATCCTTTATGCTTTACCAAGTTATAATGATTAACTGTACAGTATAGATATGCTCCTATGCTCAGCATGTAGGAATTATCACATGGTAAAAATGATTAAGCTCTGGTGAATTTGCATTTGCGCTTTATAGTGCAGATGCAGCATTTATCTTAGAGACGTTTACAGAGACCGTGCAGCTTTGTGACTGAGTGCAGGGAGATACTGGTGGCACAGCATTGCGGATTTGCATTGCAGTGGACAAGTACTGGAGTAATAATCAATAAACCAAAACCACTTGAAACTATGCTTGGCAACAAGGGTCAAAAAGCTTAGTGTGTACCTTCGACATTAGGCAAAGAGAAACTGGAGGAAAATTGCTTTTCGCAACTCTAATTGATGTTAGCTTGTCTTTTTCATCTAATAATTGATTGGGACCTGCAGTAAGGACGCAGTAATTGATTACATGGAATCAGTGGAGTCTGAGGAGCAAGAAGAGTGACGTCTAGATGAAGGACATGTTTTATATATGAGATGGATGTCAATGCCACAAAAAACAAATAACAATAATGTTGTAAACTATCACAAACAACGACACCATTATCTCCACCAATGACAATAACAACACTAACACCATCAGCACCACCAACACTACCACCAACATAAATTACAGCAATTCCAACACTAACACCATCATGACCACTAACACTACTATAAACACCAATGACAGCCATTCCAACAATGCTAAAACCACTACCACTATCAACACAACCAACACTACCATCAACACCAATGACAGCAATTCCAACAACACTAACACCATCATCACCACTAACACTACTATCAACACCAATGACAGCAATTCCAACAATGCTAACACCACCAACACTATCAACACCACCAACAACACAACCAACACTACCATCAACACCATTGATAGCAATTCCATCAACACTAACACTATCACCACCAACAACACTACAATCACCACCACCAGTGACCAAAACAAGAACACTGATATCACATCCAACAACAATAATACCATCAGAACCACGGACAACACTATGATCACCACTGAAACCACAAACAACAGTACCATCAACACCGATGACAGAAACAACAACAACACTAACACCACCATCAACACTACCAACACCACTACCATTATCATCACCACTAGCACCAACAACAATACTACCGACACCACCATTATCTACTACACTATCATTATCACCAACACGATAATAAGAATAAGAATAAGAATTATTATTATTATTATCGTGTTGGTGATAATGATAGTATATAATAATAATAATAATGATAATAATAATAATAAGAATTATTATTAGTATTATCATTATTATTATTATTATTATTATTATTATTATTATTATTATTATTATAAAGAATAATAATAATAATAATAATAATAATAATAATAACAATAATAATAATAATAATAATAATAATAATAATAATAATAATAATAATAATAATAATAATAAGGAAACAAAATATAGTAAAATTAATAATAATAATAATAATAATAATAATAATAATAATAATAATAATAATAATAAGACGAAGAAGAAGAAGAAGAAAAAGAAGAAGAAGAAGAAGAATTAAATATGGAGTGAAGTAACCTTCTTAGATGCAGAATGAAACACTAGTAGTTCAGAATGCTCAGGTGAGGCCAGGTGGGTACAGTACAGTGGGAAATAGACTCATATGATTGGCTGCTGTACTATGGCTTGTTATCTTGTTTTTGGTGATCCTGCAAAGGCTGGGGTGTCCAAATGTATCCTAGATAAGACCCAGTGTTCCTGCAGGTTTGCAGTCCAACCCCTGCAGAAGCTAAACCTGACACAACTCATGAGTTGTCTAAAAACCAAAACCAATGCATTAAACAAGTGGAATAATGTGCAACTCCTGTCAGGTTGTGCCTTTTGCAGAGAATTGTACACCATGCCCGAGGCTTACATAATTCCCTGCCCTTCTATTGCAGTTTTCTGTGGCAGTTACTGTATGTCTTTTATCTCAGAATACTGTTAAACCCTGTAAGGTAGGACCATCTTAGGAAAGTTCAAGTAAGCGTGTAAAGTGGGATTTGGGGTATCAGACTCGGCTTTGTCGGCTTATTAAACTTTAAAGGTTGGTGTAGCAGATTTTAACTAAGGCTTTTCAGTAAGCCCATCCAGGACCCTACTTGCCTTGACATAAAAAATGACTTTAATCTCTTATACTAAAGAATTCCTGAATCTGGACAGAAGGTATAGAAGAATACTGTATTTAAGATGTGGTTAAAGTGATAAATACTACAAAGAATCTACCACTCGTTCTTTAGATCCAGCCTCTACAGTATAGTCACACATGGATGGTTGCATTGATGGATGGATGGGTGGGTGTGTGGCTGTTTGTACATATTGCTGGATGGGCAGACAGATGGACAATCCAAAAACCTAATGCCTCCATTAGTAAACAAAATAAGATCCGATTAGATGATCGTATTGAAAGATTGAAAGTATTTTGTATAATCTGAAGTGATCTTGTGTAATCCCAATCATTCTCACTCAATTTCTTCACAATTTACATGAGCTGTATTGACAGCTTCTTCTTCTTCTTCTTCTTCTTCTTCTTCTTCTTCTTCTTCTTCTTCTTCTTCTTCTTCTTCTTCCAGTTCAAATGATTAGACCATAATGGCACCTACCTGCATGGCTTGTCCTGTAGATAGCCCCACATTTAATCGGATGTTTCTTCAGCATTCATGTATTAATCCCCACAGTCGTGCGTTCACCCCCCCCCCCCTCCCAGACACCACCCCCCCCCCATCTTTTTTTCTCACCGGCTTCTACACATCTTGAAACTTATTAAAGAAATGCCACTATGCAGTTCGCTTCACCTTCATTTCCTTCCCTCGTTCCTCCGTCTGCGTTAGCTTCCGTGTGTGCTCAGCGTACATACACTTCAATTAGTTTCAGTCAGTCTGGATGCGGTTTGACCTTTCAGGCCTACAAACTCAATTCCAGCGTATCTTTCTCCATCTGTATTTGCGGTTGCGCTTATCAAATCGACAGCTTGCCTGGTTGCCTCCCGTGTCCTTGAACTGAGTCATGTGCGGCTGTTCTGCTTGAAAATAATATATGTAACCAGTCTGGTCTGCTATAGCATGCTTGAGTTAGACTAATAAGCCGTTTTCTTTGTGGCTTTGCATGAATCAGACATGGGAAAGTTTCTTGAATTGCACTTTTGGACCGTATGCCGTAGTACACAGTGATAGTACGAGGATGCGATTTCGTTTTTGTCTTATTGTTTCTTTATATCGTCTCGGGGAATTTCTCCTCCTCATCATCACCTCTGGCTTGTTTGTCAGAGATACTTTTAAAAATTAAAAGCGTTATGCAAATAAAAGTGAATTGAACTGAATTGAAATGAAATGATATCCTCTCCTCTTACACTGTACAGATCTAGAAATCTAGAATAATCTGCATTTGAGTACACACATACACACACACACACACACACACACACACACACACACACACACACACACACAGACATCTTGTGCTGCTCCTCTATGCCATATGATTTCATAATTCATACCTAATGCTGATATACACTGTGTGTGTGTGTGTGTGTGTGTGTGTGTGTGTGTGTGTGTGTGTGTGTGTGTGTGTGTGTGTTTACCTGTCTCATACATTTCCATGAGTAAGGGAGCACAAACACATCCCCCGAGGCTCTCTCTAGAATTAACAAAGCCATGCTAATCATGTGTATATCTATGTGTATGTGGGTTTGTTTTGCAAGCGCTAATCTGCATGTAACTGCGCAAAACTCTAATATATAAACATCGTCTCTGCGTAATTTTTCTTTGTGCGTGATAAGCCGCATGTTCACTTTAACCACATTTCAGTTTCTTGTTTTATTGTAAGATTATTTCACTCATTTTAAGCATTCATTTCAAGAAACTCTATCTGCCAAATGAATAAAGCACAGATAGTAGAATAGTAGAATCAACTAGAATGTACATTTCCTGAAGAAAATGTGAATGGTGCTTGCACGTGGCAAATCTCGGCAATCGGTTGCTAGGGTGAAATTTTAGGAATTTCCTATTCAAGTTTATAGGACTTTTTTGGCCGCTTTTTCATCTGCTGTGCGAACATCATTTGTTGCATCACTTATAAAAGTCATAGCACACCTCTCCTCAATGAGCCGGTCGATTTGACACCTCATTCATGGGTCTAGGACAAAAGCTGCGGGACAAGTTACGCGCCAAAATTTTGTCCGGAAGAAGAATAATCCGTATGCAAGATAACAAGAATGTTGCTTTGCAAGCACCATTAACTAAATCCAAGATGTTTTCCCTTACTGACAGATCTGAGCTAAGACTTTCATCTAGATGTGTTAAAGTAATTAGAACAAAGCACCTTTGGTTTAAGACCACCCTGTTTTTATGTGGGTATCAAAAATACTGGAACAGATCGTCTTATGCCCCTTCTCCAGTCAGGGGCTGGGGGTGGGGTTACTGTTGCGCCTTTGATAATGTACCTTAAGTATACCTAGGGTCAGGACTCTGGCCACATGCTTTTGTTGATGTTCTGTGTTCACGTGTCTGCCCCGCCCTTGTCTCGTCCTCCTCGCCTCTGCACAAATGTTCCTCATGTGTTAATTGTTGTTAGTATTTAGTTGAGCTGCGTTGCTTTGAGCAGTGCGGAATTCTCTGTTGTCTGTTATTGTCGTGATGTTGTCTTGTCTTGAGTCTGTGTCCATGTTTCGTGTTTTTTATTTAACAAACCCAGTGGTATTTTACGCTATCCTGCATTTGGGTCTGTTTTTACCCCACGTCGCTAACAATACCAATGTTTAATACATTTACATTTTCTGTATTAATGATAAAATAATGTTTTGTACTTTCCATTATTCTCGATCGTAACCTCCGTTTATACAGATTACATCGTGCTGCATGAACACTTTGGATTTGCTGCGTTTGGATGCCAATGTTGGTTCGCAATGCCATGAGCATTAACAGTAAAGCAACATCCGCCATTGTTGATGTGTTTGTGTTTGCGCTGCTGCGCTCACGTTGCTGTATGACGTTGTATGAAGTGACGTAAGACTTGGTTCTGTGATGGCTCTCTAGCCCATGGAAAGGCAAACCGGTTCTTAGAAGGTTCTCCAGTGGAACCAACTTTGAATCAGCACCAGCACTAGCTCTGAACCAGCACCCGGTTCTTTCTGCTGGAAAAGGGGCAATCAAGTAAATGATGCTTTATATTTGGTTGCATATCAGTTAGGTGCAGAAACTGCATGAACCCAGTGACATGAACCCAGTGACATGAACCCAGTGACATGAACCCAGTGACATGAACCCAGTGACATCAACCCAGTGACATCAACCCAGTGACACTAACCCAGTGACATCAACCCAGTGACATCAACACAGTGACATTAACCCAGTGACATCAACCCAGTGACATCAACCCAGTGACATCAACCCAGTGACATCAACCCAGTGACATCACCAAACTGTTCAATTCTAATTTTGGGATGTTTTTCTAGAAGCCAATTTGTAACAACACACAGAAAGACAGCCTGTCTTTCTGTGTTTTGTTACAAATTGGCTTCTAGAGTTCTGCTTTTGAAGTCTTCTTTAAATGCTTGCCTGTGAGACCTTCAGCCCGGCCCTGTATATTTTGTCGGCGATGTCATCATCTGCTGTACTTTTCCTTTACCGACCTGTTCGATGTCCGGTTGTTAGTACACCAGCGCTTTTACTCTTTTTCAGGATGTTCCACATTGTTGTACTGACTAGACCCAATGTTTGTGCAATGGCTCAGATCGATTTCCTCTCTTCTCTCTGCTTCAAAATGGTTCGCTTTTCACTTGCACAAAGCGATGACAAACTAGCATGTATTGGATTCCTAATAATCTCATGATAATGAACAAGAAACTGAAGAACCTACAGCTGCTAAAGGATGTTGAAGTCACGGTTGTTCTGACATTTAAATCAATATTTTCTCTTTTTTATATCATTACATTGGTGGAATAAATACCTCCTTTGTAACTCTGATTGGATGCTGAATGGCTTTTTCCCCCTAAGGCTGTCTATCTCACAACACCTACTGTATATGTATGTCATGTGGTATTTAAACCCATTTTAATTAAATCTGCAGCTTTACATGACGAACAGTAAACGTCTTTATGTCTCAGAGAACGATAAAAAAAGACACACAGACACACACCACACACATTATACTGTAAAGTCCTGGTGGGGTATTTATTCATGTCCTGGAGAGGTTGGAGATATTAGTAGTTCCAAGTGATTCTGCGTTTTCTGTTGTCTGAAGATAACAAGGTCAAATCTCAATGATTCCACAGGCATCCACAACCAGGAAGCGATATCAGGTGTGTCGGAAGAGATGTCATCCGAGTCACACAGATGAGTCTTCCGGTGACGCAGCATGAGCAGTTCCAAAATGTTGCCCTTGCCTGGTTTCACGTGTCTGGGTGAAAGCATGTGATCATTTGGTAGCTGTGTTGTTTAATACAGAGAGCTGGCTGGTGGATGGGAAAATGGGAATTGGCAAGTGACCAGATTGGGAGATTAATTTATTTACATTATAATGATATATTTTATAATATAATGATATTTTTATTTTAAATAAACAGCAACAAGGCCAAGCTTGCTCTAACACCATCATCACCACTAACACTACTATCATCACCAGTGACAGCAATTCCAACAATGCTAACACCACCACCACTATCAACACAACAAAAGCTACCATCAACACCAGTGACAACAATTCCCAACACTTACACCATCACCACTAACACTACTATCAAAACCAATGACAGCAATTCCAACAATGCTAACACCACCACCACTATCAGCACAATCAACGCTACTATCAACACCAATGACAGCAATTCCAACAATGCTAACACCACCACCACTAACACTACTATCAACACCAATGACAGCAATTCCAACAATGCTAACACCACCACCACTAACACTACTATCAACACCAATGACAGCAATTCCAACAATGCTAACACCACCACCACCATCAACACAACCAACACTACCACCAACACCAATGACAACAATTCCAACAATGCTAACACCACCACCACCACTAACACTACTATCAACACCAATGACAGCAATTCCAACAATGCTAACACCACCACCACTATCAACACAACCAAAACTACCATCAACACCAGTGACAACAATTCTCAACAACACTTACACCATCACCACTAACACTACTATCAACACCAATGACAGCAATTCCAACAATGCTAACACCACCACCACTACCAACACAACCAACACTACTATCAACACCAATGACAGCAATTCCAACAATGCTAACACCACCACCACTATCAACACAACCAACACTACCATCAAACCAATGACAACAATTCCAACAATGCTAACACCACCACCACTAACACTACTATCAACACCAATGACAGCAATTCCAACAATGCTAACACCACCACCACTAACACTACTATCAACACCAATGACAGCAATTCCAACAATGCTAACACCACCACCACCATCAACACAACCAACACTACCACCAACACCAATGACAACAATTCCAACAATGCTAACACCACCACCACCACTAACACTACTATCAACACCAATGACAGCAATTCCAACAATGCTAACACCACCACCACTATCAACACAACCAAAACTACCATCAACACCAGTGACAACAATTCTCAACAACACTTACACCATCACCACTAACACTACTATCAACACCAATGACAGCAATTCCAACAATGCTAACACCACCACCACTATCAACACAACCAACACTACCATCAAACCAATGACAACAATTCCAACAATGCTAACACCACCACCACTACCAACACTACCATCAACACCAGTGACAACAATTCTCAACAACACTTAACCATCACCACTAACACTACCACCAACACCAATGACAGCAATCCCCACAATGCTAACACCACCACCACTATCAACACAACCAACACTACCATCATCACCAATGACAGCAATCCCAACAATGCTGGTCATACAAGATAACGAATCCCTTCATGAATAAGCAAAGCTATTTGTTCTTTCATTCCTTTTATTCTTCTACCTTTTTTCTCTTTCACCCGAAGAGTGACATGAAACATGATATCGTTTAAATAACCATAAAAAGAGCAACAAAAAAGGATTGTAGCTATATTTTACTATCATTAAACCAGACTTCTCTCTAAATGAGCCCTAAATCAGTCACAGAAATTTGGTGTTATGTTTCAGACTCGAGTGATTTTAGTCATCTGGGTGCTGGCTGTCAGCAGGGAAGGATGATTCGGTTGATTACTCCTCGAGCGTGTGTATTTCTGGATATTCTGTGGGAGGTGGTTCCCATGAACCTCAACAGAACAAAAGAACGGCAGCGAGCTTCGGAACGGAGAAAAAAAACAAGAAAACCAAATGCACATGACTCGACAGTCTGTTGTCATAGTTTGTTTTCCTGCCTCAGTTCTGTATCAGAAGGTCACTATTTCATCAGCTAAATCATCATATATCATCTCAGATATCTTAGGACCAGCCAGGCCTGCCAGGTATTCTTATGTGTGTGTGTGTGTGTGTGTGTGTGTGTGTGTGTGTGTGTGTGTGTGTGTGTGTGTGTGTGTGTGTGTGTGCCTATGACTGTAACATGTTCATCCCCGGTGAAGAGTTTTGCTTTTTTCCAGATGGACTAAAGCTTTCTATGAAGTGAGGAACCGAATCAGGTGTGTTAGAGCAGAAAGCTCACCGAACTCCACACTCTGCTGACCTCCAAAACCCTTTCTGTGTTTGCTGAACTGTGGAAATACCTCCAGCAGCAGCTCAGGGTTTGGATAAGTCAAGCTGGTCATACTGCACAAAAAACAACCATTAGTCTGGGTTTAATTACAGCAAGACTGCAATGGAGCATGAGTGGAATTAGAGATAGAGAGAGAGAGAGTTTAAATTGTGCTTTGCTTTTTGGTAAAAGCACACAGGCTTGTTAGCTAAAAAGATCCAAAACCCTACATGAGTCTATAAGGCTCTGCTTTCAGACGCCATTTTGTGAGACTGCAGGAGATCGCAGGAGATAAAGTTCATCCTTAACGCCAAGCGTTTTTGTAGTTTTTAGAGGTACAGTATTTCATATCGCCTTCCTTGTCATCTGTAAGGCTTAAACCAGGAGTCTTCAACTGACGATCCAACTAAACGACCAAGCGTGAGAAAAATATTCTCTATTTAAAAATATCTCCTCCATTTGAAGATGTGTTCGCTAAGGGCAACTTTCCTCCTGTTTCCATGTGTCCATGTTGATGACTGAAATGTTGATGAGTCCATGATTATGTCCATGATGTCCAATGTCTATGTGTCTATGGTGATGAGTCTCAGTGGTGTTGAAGGTGGGGTCTCCGTTGTTTGAAAGCCAATGTTGACATTTGAAATCACCAAAACAAAACACGCCCCTAACCCAAATGGGTCCTAACCCTGTTTTGATATCTCCGCCCACACATATACCAGACAAGTATAACCCAAGTATAACCCAGACAAGTATTATAGTGGAACCTGCTGGGGCAGCTGAACGAGGGGATATTTTTATCAATAAGTTAACTCAATGAGTAATACTATGGTAATAGTATTGAACACTCTATCCGCCCATATCAAAAAGACACGCCCCTTTCTGCTCATTGGCTACACGTTTG
Source organism: Tachysurus fulvidraco (assembly GCF_022655615.1). Taxonomy (NCBI): domain Eukaryota; kingdom Metazoa; phylum Chordata; class Actinopteri; order Siluriformes; family Bagridae; genus Tachysurus; species Tachysurus fulvidraco. The sequence continues at coordinate 18,860,095 of NC_062532.1, read as the reverse complement.
TTTTGTTTTTGTTTTGTTTGGCGGCCCAACGCAGTTTTCTGAAGCATTTCTCAAACAACGGAGACCTCACCTTTAATATGAAACATATGAAAGTAGACACTCAGGAATTTAAGACTTCATCAGTATTTCTGTTTTTCACTACAATACCAGAGGCGATATATTCATAGAAAAAAAAAATCCAGAAAACTATTTGTATATGTATTTATTTTCACAGTAAACAGTGATATCAAACCTATTTTACTCTTTGAGATGCCACAAATTCTTGTTCATATGAAGCTTAATATCTGATATTGAACAGAGGGATCTGACATTATGTTCATATTCACACACATCACTGTACCATATTCGGTTACTGCTTCTATTTATTTCTATAATTTGTACCTTATTTTTTATTCTCTACATTGGTGTAATTTGCTATTTTTATATTTTTAAATTCGAGGACAGTCACAGAAAGCATTCAACACATGTTGTACTGTGTATGCGACAAATAAAATGTAAATTTGATCCGAATTTGATTTTATATCAGACAGAAATACTGATAAAAAATGTCATATATATATATATGTATATACATATGTATGTATATATATATACATATATATGTATGTATATATATATAGATATATATATATAATTTTTTATCTATTTTTATTGTATAAAATAATAATATATATTTACATATATATATATATATATATATATATATATATATCTATATATATATATATATATATATACATACTGTATATATTTATAATTTTTTTTAAATCCACTTTTATTTATATTCATTATTATTTTATTCAATAACAATAGATTCAAAGAATTATGGAGCTCTGGAGCTTTTTCTATTCGAATGTGCTTTAATAACGTTGTTTCTAAGGACTATCTCTAAGTTCTTTAAGCTTCTTCACCTTTACTATGCTGCTTGTTGTGTGAAATCCTATAATGAAACCAGCAGCAAATTGACTATTTATTTATTTTTACATCTAGACCTTGATTTTTGTCTGTATCCTTTAAATATACCGTATCTTCTAACATATTCTTTTGTTCATGCTTTCATACAAAGTCTTACTTTTTGTTGCATGATTATTACATTATTATTAAACAAAAATAAGGAGTGTAAGCCATCGTTTTTGATTTCCCTGATGCTGTCGTGATTAGTCGTGTTTTCAGCACAAATACTGTCATGTGTCACATGCTACCTAAAGCTTAGATGAGTATTAGTGAGGTTTGAACTTCATTACTCATTCATTCAATCTTCGCTTTCTCCTGTTCACGGAGCTTTCAGTATTATTCTGTTTCTGTCGGTTTGGGCTTTCACTAAGTCTTCGGATTGGATTTTCACTGGCAGAACTTGACAAGGAATAAACACTGAGCTGTGAGTCTGATGAGAAATCAGGTTAGTGTTTAAGTTTTTCATTCTCTCTCTCTCTCTCTCTCTCTCTCTCTCTCTCTCTCTCTCTCTCTCTCTCTCTCAGAACATCTCAGTTCAACTTCTAGGATTTTGAACGCTCAGTCTTACTTTTCTAAACTATATTTCTTTCTTTATTATTTAAATGCCACATAGCATTTATTTTATTTTATTGTAGGTATTTATAAACAAAATATAGAATAATTTCATCCTCAAAAGGCTTTGAAATAGAAAAGCATAACTGCTAAACCTTTTCAAAAAATATTCTATTCTGATTATGATAGTGATTTTTTTAAAGTTTGAAACGTCGTCGTAATTGTTTCAGGTCCTTGCCGGTGTACAGTTCAGTCTGCGCCACTGAATTTCTTGCTTATAACCAATCATACTGTAGGTAATGAGGTAATACCCATCAAAGAGACCTGTTCTTTTCCTCTAGCGATTATAAACAACTGTTGACTGCAGCTCGTTCAAAATGTATCGCATGTAACTGAGTGTTACAGATTGGGACATTTCCCTGCCGGAGTACTAGGGGGCGCTGTCAGGTGTATGTTTTGAGATTCTTGAAAATTTGTGTTGGGGGGCACGGTGGCTTAGTAGTTAGCACGTTTGCATCACACCTCCAGGGTTGGGGGTTCGATTCCCACCTCCGCCTTGTGTGTGTGGAGTTTGCATGTTCTCCCCGTGCCTCGGGGGTTTCCTCCGGGTACTCCGGTTTCCTCCTCCGGTCCAAAGACATGCATGGTAGGTTGATTGGCATCTCTGGGAAATTGTCCGTAGTGTGTGAGTGTGTGAGTGAATGAGAGTGTGTGTGTGCCCTGTGATGGGTTGGCACTCTGTCCAGGGTGTATCCTGCCTCGATGCCCGATGACGCCTGAGATAGGCACAGGCTCCCCGTGACCCGAGAAGTTCGGATAAGCGGTAGAAAATGAATGAATGAATGAATGAATGAAAAATTTGTTTTGATCCATTAGATTGAAACTCCAGTGTACAAACAAATCTAAATCAGAGGTGGAGGAAACAGGCACAGTTCATAAACCAGATGGAGACAATCCGCAGTGCAAACAGAGCAGAGTCACTAAACATGAACGATGGGAAAACTTGGTAAGAAGTCGATACACAAAACAAACTGACGGTGAAACAATAAACAGGTTGGTAAAGGAGCAGATACTAACAATACTTTCTGTCATCACAAGTGGTTAGTACTCTAGAGACAGCTCCCTCTGCTGGGCTGGAGGGGGATTAGCCAGGGGATCTCTTACAACTAAACTATATTAAGACCCTCTTCAATCAAGCTTAAGTATTTTGTATGAACTTAAGGAGATCTGGAGCTCTTGAAGCTGAGATCATTTATTCAGGCATCACATCAGCTGATTTCTGCTGCTAAAGGAGACGTGCGGCGCTTTAGGAAAACATTTAGAGATGTTCCATCTGTGTTTGTTTATTTGCATGGAGGAATCAGGAAGACAGAGGGAGACTGCGCTTATTTCTGAAGGTGTCATCTATCATCATCCGCCCTCCTCGTCTTGGATGGTGCCACCCACGGCGACCCATAATGCACCTGTCACTCTGTTCTCTACAGAGACAGCAACAGGCAGGAGGAAGATAGCTCTGTCGTTTCTTAAGCTCGCTGATCATAGGCGTACGGATTAGCGCTGTCTCACCTTCCCACTTATGTGTCTCACTTATTCTCAGTGTTCTTCAACTTCAGAGCATCTCTCTCTCTCTCTCTCTCTCTCTCTCTCTCTCTCTCTCTCTCTCTCTCTCTCTCTCTCTCTCTCTCTCTCACCTTAACTTTAATCAGTATCATTGGAGTTAGTCATTGGTTTTGTCTTTGACCCTTCAGAAATTAAACCTTTCAAGAGTCGAACATTGAATGAATATAGATTTATAAACAATTCTAAAAATAAATAAATGAATAAATAAATAAATAGATAGATAGATAGATAGATAGATAGATAGATAGATAGATAGATAGATAGATAGATAGATAGATAGATAGATAGATAGATAGATAGATAAATTCAATTCGATTAAAATCAATAAAATTTAATTAAATTAAATCAATAAGTAAATAAATAAAAAAAAGTAAACATAAATAATAAATAAATAAACAGACAAATAAATAAATACATAAATTTCTTTAGTCTAACACAGACTTGTAACATGTAAGTCTATGGTTTGTTAATAAGCTATTTATTAACATGTAATACACAGTTTACTAACAAAAGATTCATATACATTTGTGGGTTGTTTTTTAGCCTTAATGCCAGTCTGACCCACACACTCTATCTTTAATAGAAAGAAACCATAGAGACTCTTTATACTCAGTGTAAGACAAGTAATAACATGAAGTAACTCGGTTCATTATGTGCAACATTAAATGGATAAAAAGTGTGTATATATTTGTATATATGAATCATTACATACTGTAACTAAATACATTTATAAACCATTTAAAACCAGACATATAATTAAAGGTTGATAAGGAACTTATTTATATTCTACTAATACTTGTTCTCGATGTATGACTATAGGATAAAATTAAAAGTCCCCCTAAAGAATACAAAACACAGTCAATTGTTGAAAAAGATGTGTCTCTTTCCCTATTTATTTATTTGTTTGTTTGTTTGTTTGTTTGTTTGTTTGTTTGTTTGTTTGTTCTTTCTCTCTCTTGCTCTTTCTGTGAGGATGTGACACTGCACCTTTGGCAAACACCTCAGGGCTCAGCGTGCATGGTGTGTGTGTGTGTGTGTGTGTGTGTGTGTGTGTGTGTGTGTGTGTGTGTGTGTGTGTGTGTGTGTGTGTGTGTGTGTGTGTGTGTGATAGAGAGAGAGATATATGGAGTCCTAACAGCCCTAGAATGCTAAATTAACAGGTTCAAAAAAAGCCTCACTTTGCACCTCTTAACCTACTGTCGTGTGTGTGTGTGTGTGTGTGTGTGTGTGTGTGTGTGTGTGTGTGTGTGTGTGTGTGTGTGTATGTGTGTGTTTTGTCTTTCTTGAGCCAATTTTTTACCTCTCTGGAAGAGTCTCTGCAGGCTTTAGTGTTCTGCAGCGTTCGCAAGTTTAATCAGCTTTCTTTAACATCGCTTTGAGCTTTCAGTACATGTTAATTGGCATGCAAGGTCTCTCTCTCTCTCTCTCTCTCTCTCTCTCTCTCTCTCTCTCTCTCTCTCTCTCTCTCTCTCTCTCTCTCTCTCTCACACACACACACACACACACACACACACACACACACACACACACACACACACACACACACACACACACACACACACCTGTCTCTTTGCCCTTTAATCTCTCCTGATGTTACACAAGGCCAGTGGGACACTGCTGTGTTTAATAACATTTAGTTGGAGAGAGAGACAGTGCTGTGTGTGTGTGTGTGTGTGTGTGTGTGTGTGTGTGTGTGTGTGTGTGTGTGTGTGTGTGTGTGTGTGTGTGTGTGTGTGAGTGTTCAGTATAATAAATCTCATTAACTTAATTAACATTTAAAGTGCAGTAAAGTGATTAAAGGTGATCGGCATAAAATTTCCACCTGAGGCATTAAGGTGGATAATTAGTTTAATAGTTGATTAAAGAGAAGACTAATCACTGGGAATAATCTGAATACACTCTGACACTCAGGATCTCTGACAATTTGTTCACATGTCATTTGTGAAAGATCTACTCTGATCAATATGAGCTCTGTGTGTGTGTGTGTGTGTGTGTGTGTGTGTGTGTGTGTGTGTGTGTGGGGGGGGGGGGGGGGGGGATATGATGGATGGAGCATTCATCTAACACCTTGCGCAATTTTTTTCGTCCAGAAGCAGACAAAACATAGTGTACAAAGTTAACGCACAAGTCTGCTGTGCTGTGTAACAAAACACAATGACATGTATTTACTTTCCTGTATTACTCTATATGGGGATTAGTGAAGGGAAGGTCATGAAGTGCTTTAAGTCATGTCACTTGTTTTAAGTATTGTGACTTCATTCACTGTCACAAATGTCTTCTTTCTCTGAAAGAATAGCGAGGGACGATATGTACCGGAAGCGGTACAGTGCATGAGAGAGGAGAGCAAATAAAAAGTGAGATGTAAGGAGAGAGAGAGAGAGAGAGATAAGAGCGGGTAAGGAGAAGAGAAAAAAAGAGAGGATGAGAGATAGAGAGTAGAGCGGAGAGAGAGCAGAGAAGAGAGAGATCGAGGGAATGGAGTAGAAAACGATCGCAGAGTAGCAGAGAGCGAGAGGCGAGAGAGGAGAGAGAGAGAGCGAGCGAGAGAGGGAAGGAGAGAGCAGCGCGAAAAAGAAGACGCGGAAGGAGAAAGAGAGAGATGAGAGAGAGAGAGAGGGAATGCGAGCGCTCTAGCGAGAGACCGAGCTAGAGCGAGCGCGAGAGAGAGAAAAAGAGAGTAGGCAGGCGAGCGAGAGAGAGAGAGAGCGAGAGCGAGGGAAGAGATGAGCACACAGCTAGCGAGGCGAATGAGGAGAGCAGCTAGGAGAGAGACGTATCTAGGGAGGACATACTATTATTCATCTAGCTCTATAGCTATATGTAATCTTCTATCTCTCTAGAGTTCAGTCTCTCTCGTATGGCTCACACACACTGCTATCTTTCATGCTCTACTCAGTCTAGCGTGCATATTATCTCTCTCTATCTCAGTGAATGCTCTCTCACGCGCGCAACACTCGATCCGTCATGCTCTACGCGCGCACTCAGATTGCAGGAGCGTCTCTCTCTCGCTCTCACATTCGCATTCTCTGTCATCTCTCTCGCTCTCTCTGCTCTCTCTCTCTCTCGCGACGGAATGCGGTGTTTTTATGCACACTGCTTTGAGGCAGTAATAGTCGTGTCTTCCCTAAAGAAAACCTGTTGAGTGTGTGTGTGTGTGTCGTGTGTGGTGTGTGGGGGTTGTGGTGGTGTGGTGAGTGGGTGGTTGTGGTCGTGGTGACGAGAGAGGAGAGAGAGAGAGAGTCGAGAGAGAGAGATGAGAGAGAGCGGAGAGTAGAGGGAGAGAGAGAGAGAGAGAGAGAGAGAGCTGCATCACAGGGATAATAGTCGCATGCTCTTGTCTTGGACGTCACACTTGAGGCATGAGACAGTGACTAACACAGCGGTATTTTGATTTCATACACACCAGACGCAATATGGCGCTACAGTGGACTATGCAACTCTCCACTATAAAAAACACCTCCTAGCGTGCACCACCCATACGAATATCCACCCACACACTCCGCTCCATAGCACCTGTTCAATAATGATGTATTGGTCGGTTTAGTGTGTGTGAGGCTATGGCATTGATTGGAAGAAAGAAATGAGCGGTTTGGGAACTCAAATAGAATAAATATACCCTGACCAGATGCCTGACCAGAGCGAAATGTTGTATCTGATCTGACAGGCGGCATGAGTGATGGCCTGAGCGAAGTTTTATAGAAACACACACTGCCTGCTAAAGTAGAGTCGGAGGCTGACGGTGTAGAATCTATAGTTGAAACCACAGAGCAACACGAATCCAAAATGTGATCCAAAACGCAATGGCAGGGCAGTGAGACCAGAAACACATCCATCAGAAAGCGTAGTCCAATAGAACAAAAGAGAGACAGAAAGAGTCGGCGACGTGCAACGAATCTTTTTCAAAATCCCCCAAGCCGAGAGTCAAGGAGACAAAAACGAAGCAATAAAAACAGCGGAGCAATGAATGCTTGGGTGTGCTACACCATAGATCAGAAATTACTGCACACCGGAGTAAGTCAGCATGAGCGTAGGTAAAATGCACTAAGTCGTCCTTGACCCAAAAGTAGAGCTCACTATCGATGAAGGCTCCACTCTGCACCGAGGTGGAGTTAGTAGTCAGTAGTAGCAGATTTAATTGTACACTGCTCTGATTAGGTTGGATGTTGTGTTGCTCAAGTCATATTTAATGTTTTTTGTTCTCCATTTGTAAATGACATAAAAGCAGTTACAATATTCCAAAAAGAACGAAGTATGGCACATGAGATTTATTACATGATCATGTCTGTCTTAAAGGCTTTACCTAGATGTGAGAGCGCCTTGTCGGTGTGGATATAGTTATCAGTCATTATCCTACAAGAACCTTAGTGTCTGGGGTTCAGGCGGTGTTTGTTACAGTTCGTTCGAAGGTGTTCAGTCTCAGGGCCATAACACAGCATGTGTGTGCTTTGGCACAGAGGCATGTCACGCTGGGTGTGGATGGACTGGAACGAGTTTGTGTCTCTCTTAATATGGGGAAAGGAATCTTAAGCTACAGCACACAAAAATCATTCGGTTCAATCTCATCTTTTTGGTCAACAGTGACAGGGATATACCAAATACACGAAGGAGGGAACAGAACGAGCGGAAGGCAAGGGATTAAACTTATAGGATACAAGAAAACAAAAATAAGGAGTGTAAGCCATCGTTTTTGATTTCCCTGATGCTGTCTGTCGTGATTAGTCGTGTTTTCAGCACAAATACTGTCATGTGTCACATGCTACCTAAAGCTTAGATGAGTATTAGTGAGGTTTGAACTTCATTACTCATTCATTCAATCTTCGCTTTCTCCTGTTCACGGAGCTTTCAGTATTATTCTGTTTCTGTCGGTTTGGGCTTTCACTAAGTCTTCGGATTGGATTTTCACTGGCAGAACTTGACAAGGAATAAACACTGAGCTGTGAGTCTGATGAGAAATCAGGTTAGTGTTTAAGTTTTTCATTCTCTCTCTCTCTCTCTCTCTCTCTCTCTCTCTCTCTCTCTCTCTCTCTCTCTCTCAGAACATCTCAGTTCAACTTCTAGGATTTTGAACGCTCAGTCTTACTTTTCTAAACTATATTTCTTTCTTTATTATTTAAATGCCACATAGCATTTATTTTATTTTATTGTAGGTATTTATAAACAAAATATAGAATAATTTCATCCTCAAAAGGCTTTGAAATAGAAAAGCATAACTGCTAAACCTTTTCAAAAAATATTCTATTCTGATTATGATAGTGATTTTTTTAAAGTTTGAAACGTCGTCGTAATTGTTTCAGGTCCTTGCCGGTGTACAGTTCAGTCTGCGCCACTGAATTTCTTGCTTATAACCAATCATACTGTAGGTAATGAGGTAATACCCATCAAAGAGACCTGTTCTTTTCCTCTAGCGATTATAAACAACTGTTGACTGCAGCTCGTTCAAAATGTATCGCATGTAACTGAGTGTTACAGATTGGGACATTTCCCTGCCGGAGTACTAGGGGGCGCTGTCAGGTGTATGTTTTGAGATTCTTGAAAATTTGTGTTGGGGGGCACGGTGGCTTAGTAGTTAGCACGTTTGCATCACACCTCCAGGGTTGGGGGTTCGATTCCCACCTCCGCCTTGTGTGTGTGGAGTTTGCATGTTCTCCCCGTGCCTCGGGGGTTTCCTCCGGGTACTCCGGTTTCCTCCTCCGGTCCAAAGACATGCATGGTAGGTTGATTGGCATCTCTGGGAAATTGTCCGTAGTGTGTGAGTGTGTGAGTGAATGAGAGTGTGTGTGTGACCTGTGATGGGTTGGCACTCTGTCCAGGGTGTATCCTGCCTCAATGCCCGATGACGCCTGAGATAGGCACAGGCTCCCCGTGACCCGAGAAGTTCGGATAAGCGGTAGAAAATGAATGAATGAATGAATGAATGAATGAAAAATTTGTTTTGATCCATTAGATTGAAACTCCAGTGTACAAACAAATCTAAATCAGAGGTGGAGGAAACAGGCACAGTTAATAAACCAGATGGAGACAATCCGCAGTGCAAACAGAGCCGAGTCACTAAACATGAACGATGGGAAAACTTGGTAAGAAGTCGATACACAAAACAAACTGACGGTGAAACAATAAACAGGTTGGTAAAGGAGCAGATACTAACAATACTTTCTGTCATCACAAGTGGTTAGTACTCTAGAGACAGCTCCCTCTGCTGGGCTGGAGGGGGATTAGCCAGGGGATCTCTTACAACTAAACTATATTAAGACCCTCTTCAATCAAGCTTAAGTATTTTGTATGAACTTAAGGAGATCTGGAGCTCTTGAAGCTGAGATCATTTATTCAGGCATCACATCAGCTGATTTCTGCTGCTAAAGGAGACGTGCGGCGCTTTAGGAAAACATTTAGAGATGTTCCATCTGTGTTTGTTTATTTGCATGGAGGAATCAGGAAGACAGAGGGAGACTGCGCTTATTTCTGAAGGTGTCATCTATCATCATCCGCCCTCCTCGTCTTGGATGGTGCCACCCACGGCGACCCATAATGCACCTGTCACTCTGTTCTCTACAGAGACAGCAACAGGCAGGAGGAAGATAGCTCTGTCGTTTCTTAAGCTCGCTGATCATAGGCGTACGGATTAGCGCTGTCTCACCTTCCCACTTATGTGTCTCACTTATTCTCAGTGTTCTTCAACTTCAGAGCATCTCTCTCTCTCTCTCTCTCTCTCTCTCTCTCTCTCTCTCTCTCTCTCTCTCTCTCTCTCTCTCTCTCACCTTAACTTTAATCAGTATCATTGGAGTTAGTCATTGGTTTTGTCTTTGACCCTTCAGAAATGAAACCTTTCAAGAGTCGAACATTGAATGAATATAGATTTATAAACAATTCTAAAAATAAATAAATGAATAAATAAATAAATAGATAGATAGATAGATAGATAGATAGATAGATAGATAGATAGATAGATAGATAGATAGATAGATAGATAGATAGATAAATTCAATTCGATTAAAATCAATAAAATTTAATTAAATTAAATCAATAAGTAAATAAATAAAAAAAAGTAAACATAAATAATAAATAAATACAGACAAATCAAAATACCTACAATAAATGTCTTAGTCTAACACGCAATGTAACATGTAAGTCTATGGTTTGTTAATAGCATTAATTCACATGTAATACACAGTTTACTAACAAAAGATTCATATACATTGTGTGGTTGTGTTTTTAGGCTTAATGCCAGTCTGCACCCACACACTCTATCTTTAATCGAAAGAAACCATAGAGAGCTCTTTATACTCAGTGTTAGACAAGTAATAACATGAGTTAGTAGTAGTACTCGTTCATTATGTTGCAACTTAATGATACAAGTGTGTAGTATATATGTGCATATATGAATCATTACATACTGTAACTACATACATGTATAAACTCTTTAAAACCAGACATATAATTAAGGTTGATAAGGTAAACTGGATTGTATCGTACCTAACTAAATACGTGTTCTCGATGTATGACTATAGGATAAAATTAAAAGTCCCCCAAAGAATACAAAACACAGTCAATTGTTGAAAAAGATGTGTCTCTTTCCCTATTTATTTATTTGTTTATTTGTTTGTTTGTTTGTTGTTTGTTTGTTTGTTTGTTCTTTCTCTCTCTTGCTCTTTCTGTGAGGATGTGACCCTGCACCTTTGGCAAACACCTCAGGCTCAGCGTGCATGGTGTGTGTGTGTGTGTGTGTGTGTGTGTGTGTGTGTGTTGTGGTGTGGTGTGGTGTGTTTGTGTGTGTGTGTGTGTGTGTGTGTGTGTGTGTGTGATAGAGAGAGAGATATATGAGTCCTACAGCCCTAGAATGCTAATTAACAGTTCAAAAAAAAGCCTCACTTTGCACCTCTTAACTACTGTCGTGTGTGGTGTGTGTGTGGTGGTGTGTGTGTGTGGTGTGTGTGTGTGTGTGTGTGTGGTGTGTGTTGTGTGGTGTGTATGTGTTTTGTCTTTCTTGAGCCAATTTTTTACCTCTCTGGAAGAGTCTCTGCAGGCTTAGTGTTCTGCAGCGTTCACAAGTTTAATCAGCTTTCTTTAACATCGCTTTGAGCTTTCAGTACATGTATGGCATGCAAGGTCTCTCTCTCTCTCTCTACTATCTCGCTATATCTCTCTCTATATCCTCTCTCGTCTCTCTCTCTCTCTCTTACACACACACACACACACACACACACACACACACCACACACAACACACAGACACACACACACACACACACACCTGTCTCTTTGCCCTTTAATCTCTCCTGATGTTACACAAGGCCAGTGGGACACTGCTGTGTTTAATAACATTTAGTGGAGAGAGAGACAGTGCTGTGTGTGTGTGTGTGTGTGTGGTGAGATGTGTGTGTGTGTGTGTATGAGATGGGTGTGTGTGTGTGTGTGTGTGTGTGTGGTGAGATGTGTGTGTGTGTGTGTGAGTGTTCAGTATATAAAATCTCATTAACTTAATTAACATTTAAAGTGCAGTAAAGTGATTAAAGGTGATCGGCATAAAATTTCCACCTGAGGCATTAAGGTGGATAATTAGTTTAATAGTTGATTAAAGAGAAGACTAATCACTGGGAATAATCTGAATACACTCTGACACTCAGGATCTCTGACAATTTGTTCACATGTCATGTGTGAAAGATCTACTCTGATCAATATGAGCTCTGTGTGTGTGTGTGTGTGTGTGTGTGTGTGTGTGTGTGTGTGTGTGTGTGTGTGTGTGTGTGTGTGTGTGGGGATATGATGGATGGAGCATTCATCTAACACCTTGCGCAATTTTTTTCGTCCAGAAGCAGACAAAACATAGTGTACAAAGTTAACGCACAAGTCTGCTGTGCTGTGTAACAAAACACAACGACATGTATTTACTTTCCTGTATTACTCTATATGGGGATTAGTGAAGGGAAGGTCATGAAGTGCTTTAAGTCACTTGTTTAAGTATGTGACTTCATTCAAGGGAAAAAAATGGAGGAGGGGAGAAAGAAAGAGAGGAGAGAGAGGGAAGGAGAGAGAGAGCAAGAAAATATGATGAGGGAAGGGAGAGAAAAGAAACGAGAAAAAAAACGAGGCGGGAAGGAAGAGTAGAAAAAAAAAGAGAGGGAAGGAGAGAGAAGATAGGAGAGAGCGGGAGCAGAGAAGGGATAGAGGAGAAAAGAGGCGCAAGCGCGAGAGAGCGCGCGACCTAGAGCGCTACGAGAGTAGGGAAGGAGAGCGAACGAGCGCACACGAGATAGGGAAGGCGACAGAGTGAGCGACGCGAGAGCCGCGCCGCGCCGCGCGCGCACGCGATCGCGACGCGGGCAGGCGAGCGCGCCGAGCAGAGAGAAAAACGGAGCGGGCAGTCGAAGATGAGCGAGAGCGAGGCGCGAGGCGCGCGCAGCGCGAGCGCGAGCGTGCAGGCGCGCTGCAAGCGCGCGCGCGCGGGCGCGGCAGGGCCGCGCCGCGGGCCACAGCGAGCGGGACAGGAGCGCACGCGCGCGCGGGCAGGGACGCGCGGCGAGGAATGCGCGTCTCGTCGTCTTGCCCCACACCCACCGCGAGGGTCGGGCGGTCTGCCGCTGCTCGGCGGGCAGGGCAGGCGCGCGCGCGGGCAAGGCGCGCGCCACGCGCGCACACGCGAGCGGGCAGGCGCGCGATCTCACTCTATCTTTCATTCTCTCTCTCTCTCTCTCTCTCTCTTTCATTCTCTCTCTCTCTCTCTCTCTCTCTCTGAGACGGATGCGGTTATGCACCTGCTTTGAGGCGTAATTAGTCTGTCTTCCCTAAAGAAACCTGTGTGTGTGTGTGTGTGTGTGTGTGTGTGTGTGTGTGTGTGTGAGAGCGAGAGAAAGAGAGAGAGAGAGAGAGAGAGAGAGAGAGAGAGAGAGAGAGAGAGAGAGAGAGAGCTGCATCACAGATATAGTAGCATGCTCTTTCTTGGAAGTTCACCTTGAGGCATGAGACAGTGACTAACACAGCTGTATTTCATACACAGACGCAATATTGCGCTACAGTGACTATGCAACTCTCCAATATAAAAACACCTCCTAGTGTAATACTAATATCCACACACACTCCTCTCCATAGCACCTGTCAATAATTATTATTTGTCTGTTTGGGTGTGAGGCTATTGGCATTGATTTGGGAAGAAATGAGCTTTTTGGGAACTCAAATAGAATTAAATATGACCTGACCAGATGCCTGACCAGAGCGAAATGTTGTATCTGATCTGACAGGCGGCTTGATTGATGGCCGAACGATAGAAACACACCACTGCCTGTAAAGTAGAGTCGGAGGCTGACGGTGTAGAATCTATATGAAACACAGAGCAAACGAATCCAAAATGTGATCCAAAACGCAAGGCAGAAACAAATCCACAGAAAGAGTCCAATAGAACAAAAGAGACAGAAAGTCGGCGACGCAAACGAATCCAAAATCCCCCAAGCCGAGAGTCAAGGAGACAAAACGAAGGCAATAAACAGCGTAGCAATGAATGGCTTGGGTTGCACAACCTAATCAGAATACTTCACACCGGAGTTAGCATGAGCGTAGCGTAAAATGCCTAAGTCGTCCTTGACCCAAAAGTAGCTCAATATTCATGGAAAGGCTCCCTCTGGTGGACCGAAGGTGGAGTAGCAGATTTAATTGTTACACTGCTCTGATTAGTTGGATGTTGTTGCTTCAAGTCATTTGATTTTTTTGTTCTCCCATTTAAATTGACATAAAGCATTTACAATATTCCAAAAAGAAAGTATGTGCACATGAGATTTATTCCCCCTGTCATGTCTTCTTTAAAGGCTTTCCCCTAGATGTGAGAGCGTGTCTGTGTGGATTAGTTATCATTCATTATCCCTACAAGAACCTTAGTGTCTGGGGTTCAGTCGGTGTTACAGTTCGTTCCGAAGGTGTTCAGTCAGGGCCATAACACAGCATGTGTGTGCTTTGTGCACAGAGGCATTGTCACGCTGGAACAGAGTTTGTGTCTCTTAATATGGGGAAATCTTAAAGCTACAGCACACAAAAATCATTCGGTTCAATCTCCATCTTTTTGGTCAACAGTTGACAGGGATATTACCAAAATACACGAAGGAGGGAACAGAACGAGAGGAAGGCAAGGGATTAAACTTATAGGATACAAAGCAGGTGAGAGTAATCAGGAAACAAGCAATGACAGTACAGAACATCAACACAGAACAGCATGAGAATGGGAGAATGAGCCACGGTGCTCCGAGATGCTTCTGCGAACAATTAAATAAATAAAGCATCAAACCGACAAATCACAAGGGGCTGTTAAGTGACTCCATTTCTCCAGAGTTGGCTGGAGAAACCTTTAAAGGGTGAAGAAATTGATCCAGGAGATTGAATCTGACTCCTAATTTACTGCTTCATCATACCATCCCTCATTCACAACCCACCCGCTAGTTTATTCTTATTATTTATATCACAAGGTTCATCTTTTCTGCAGTGGCTCCTCCAGTCCAGTCGCTATCGTGCTCACGGACTTCCAGGTTTATTTTATCCTCCTTCGTAATCTACAGAGTCCCAATGGGATGATTCACGGTTTAGTTTTATTTTAGCCAGCTTGATGTATCGGAAATAAAGGTACGTTTTATTAGAGCGTGTAGCAGTGTGGAGTGTTTTGGAAATGTCCAATTTGTCCAATTCTGATAGTGTGTTTGGTTATCCTGTTTACACCCCAGCTCTGTTGGATCCTAAATTCTGATTGGTCAGAAGGTGCTGATTTATTTTCAGTAGCAGCGGCTCTGACTGTCGTTTAGGCCGAGAGTTAAATCCCAGCTTACTCTCTGCCTGTCTATAGGAACGTACAGAATCTCTATGTTAATTTGAAATGGTGAAGTTTTTGTACAGGAGAACATATTTACTCATATGTTTGTTTTTATGTATGTCAAGAGACACTGATTATAGCTGGTAGAGTTGACTTTTCGTAGCCGTTAATGAGGAAAAGGCTTAAAGTCAGATGACAAAAATAGGAGGGAAAAAAGTGATAAAAATTGTTTCCAAACGGTAGATGAGTGAGAATCTGTATCAGCAATACGTGTGTGTGTGTGTGTGTGTGTGTGTGTGTGTGTGTGTGTGTGTGTGTGTGTGTGTGTGTGTGTGTGTGTGTGTGTGTGTGTGTGAAGGAAATGAGGAAGCGAGGAAGAGATATAACTAGGAAGTCAAGATTAAAGTACAAAAGATTCCTGACAATAACCATAACAGGAACTTCTTTTGTGGATGTATGACTTTTTTGTGTGTGTGTGTAAGTAACTGTAAATGGATAAAAAAAACGAAATTAATAGGAATAAAACTAGCATTCATGATATGCTACTGTATTATGGATAAATAATCAACTTTGGGCTTGTAAGCGAGTCCCTTCTTTGCATCACATTATTCCTGTCATTAATTCCTCTCTCATACTGTATGTAAGTCCACCTGAACACACAGTTCCCAGTGATACACAGTATAAAAAAAAGACAGTAACACAAATACACTTTCAGATGGAAGATTCCAGATGGACAATAAAACTGTGGCAGCATTTATCTCAGACTGTCGCTAACTACTCCGGCTCTATTACATCTGTTCGTATCCGTCTGCCGAAAACCTAAAAAAGTGGACGTCTCGCTCCGAATCGATCCCAGATCAGAGAGAGACGAAATTTATTAAAAGGTTCAGCAAAGACAGAAATTAAGGTGAGAAAGCAGAAGCAGAAGCTGGTATCAGTAAGGCTAAATAAAAAGTCTTTTATTTTCCTCTGATGTTTCTCTCTGCATCTCTAAAAGAAGTGGAATCTATCAGCCGTATTATTTCTTTGACCCTTCTCCAAATCCCTTCCCTAACCCTTCTTTCTAAAGCAATCAGATTCCACCTCCTCTCTTCCGGAGCCTTTTTTTCCCGTTTAGAGGATTCGATCGCGCGTACTAAAGGTCTGGCTTGCGTTTTACCCTCCTGTCGTACTCTTTATCCGGAATCTGCTCCACATTAATTATTCATTTGTGGACGAGTGAAAGTCGTTCCGAATTTTGAAGCGGTAGTTTGTAATATTTACAGCTCTCCCGCCTTCAATAAATTACAACCGCGGTGTTAATATTGGTGCACTTTCTCATCTCCTGAAGCTTCTGTCGAAACGACAAGAAGTTGCTTGTTAATGAGAATTGAGAACGGATTGCATGGGAGTGGATTTCTGGATGGAGGCGGAGCTTTTTCAGGGCCAGAAAAATACAGGCAGAAGTTTGAAATAAAGTACAGATTTTTATCCACAGGATTCGTTTGAAGACACTGACGGGTTCTCCGCAAGCTTCCATTTGCACGTTTGCGTTACGTTCTGCCTGAGTGCAACATCGGATGTGTGAAAAGTACGAAAAATGAAAAAAAAAAACACTTTATTTTTAGTTTCCATTTAAAAAGTGAGCTTTGAAAAGAAAGCTGTTGAGAAATCCAGTATGTATAAGCAGAAGTATTAGACTCGTCCTCCTACACACCTCTGTCTCTCTGTGTCTACTTCCCTCCATCTATAACACGGTGCTTCATACTCTGAACTGTACGTAGTTAATGAGTTTGGGTGCAAAGACTTTCTCACAGTGTCGTGTTCCACCAGTTTTGGATGGATCTGGAAATGGAACGAGAGTAATATGGGGCGATGTAAAGCATTGTGGGAGTTCAGCCGTGAACCTGTAATGCTGGAGGTGGTGTTAGTCAGCGGATCATCCGAAGAACGGACGTCATCTCCAACACTGGTACGGTGTATAGAGGTATTTTTTAAGATGAGTCATCAGGACAAGGCTTCCCCGGCATTCAGGCTGCGAGATGGTTTAAAGCTAATCATATCTGAGCGCTGTTTTATAAAAAAAAATACACCACCATTGGAGAGCTTCAGAGAGAACCTAAAACTGCTCAGACCTGGAAAGACAAACTAGAATTATTTACACTGGTTTTTGGTTCAACAGTAAAAGTAAACAGTCTGTGGTAAAAGCTTATCTGCACATCATCATCAGCATCTTCATCTTCATCATCATCAGCATCGTCATCAGCATCGTCATCATCATCATCATCATCATCATCATCAGCATCGTCATCATCATCATCATCATCATCTTCTTCTTCTTCTTCTTCTTCTTCTTCTTCTTCTTCTTCTTCTTCTTCTTCTTCTTCTGTTCCTGCTGGTCTACAGTGAATTATATATTGAGTTTGAGAGCGATAGATAGATAGATAGATAGATAGATAGATAGATAGATAGATAGATAGATAGATAGATAGATAGATAGATAGATAGATAGATAGATAGATAGTCAGGTGTATAATCAGGTGTATAATCAGGTGTATAATCAGGTGTATAATCAGGTGTATAGTCAGGTGTATAGTCAGGTGTATAGTCAGGTGTATAAACAGGTGTATAATCAGGTATATAATAAGGTGTATAGTCAGTTCTATAATCTTGTAGATA
This sequence comes from Tachysurus fulvidraco, assembly GCF_022655615.1. Taxonomy (NCBI): domain Eukaryota; kingdom Metazoa; phylum Chordata; class Actinopteri; order Siluriformes; family Bagridae; genus Tachysurus; species Tachysurus fulvidraco. Next base: position 18,842,530 of record NC_062532.1, on the reverse strand, counting down.
ATCAGGTGTATAATCAAGTGTATAATCTGGTGTATAATCAGGTATATAATAAGGTGTATAGTCAGGTGTATAATCAGGTGTATAGTCAGGTGTATAATCAGGTGTATAGTCAGGTGTATAGTCAGGTGTATAATCAGGTGTATAGTCAGGTGTATAAACAGGTGTATAGTCAGGTGTATAATCAGGTGTATAGTCAGGTTTATAAACAGGTGTATAAACAGGTGTATAGTCAGGTGTATAGTCAGGTGTATAATCAGGTGTATAGTCAGGTGTATAAACAGGTGTATAGTCAGGTTTATAAACAGGTGTATAAACAGGTGTATAGTCAGGTGTATAGTCAGGTGTATAAACAGGTGTATAGTCAGGTGTATAAACAGGTGTATAATCAGGTGTATATTCAATTTTGCAATTGTTTGAGTGTGGGTTGATGTGTGTGTGTGTGGGGGGGGGTTTGGTTGGTGTGCGTGTGTGTGCATGTGTGTGTCAGTTGCTCACCGTGTGTGTGTCAGTTGCTCACCGTGTGTGTGTGTGTGTGTCAGTTGCTCACTGTGTGTGTGTATCAGTTGGTTGCTGTGCATGTGTGTGTGTCAGTTGGTTGTTGTGCGTGTGTGTTTGTTCATGTGTGTGTCAGTTGCTCACTATGTGTGCATGTATCAGTTAGTTGCTGTGCGTGCGTGTGTGTGTGTGTCTGCATTTAAAGTTCTCTGCGGTCCCCAGAGATAAGTAAATATTCTTCAGTTATGGTTCTATGTTAAAGTTTTCAGAACTGCACGGTGCTCCAGGCTGTTCCACCTTTCTCACCATCTCCAGTCTGGTGTCTCTGAAAGCGAGTCTGCGTGTCGACTCTAAAGGCCGTATGGTGTATATAAAGGACATGAAAGCATTCCCAGGCTGAGCTGCTGAACTGGAAAGCTAATATTGTCATAGACAAGAAGGCACAAAGATTTCTGAGCAAAGATTCATCAAGCTTGAACGAGCCTTCCGAATCCCCAGTGTGCACTTTGTCTGTTTGTTTTGGACGATCAGCACATTTAGATATGATGAGGAAAAGCAGGGGAAAATGTGAGGTGTGAAAGTGGCCTTGTCTTCCTACTGCAAATAGTGTTGTGTTTACATTCACATCACATTCACACTGCACCGCATTTTCAGGTCGTTTTTGAAATGAAACTTCTTGGAAGGTTGTGTTCACCAGGTGTGTGTGTGTATGTGTGTGTGTGTGTGTGTGTGTGTGTGTGTGTGTGTGTGTGTGTGTGTGTGTGTTTGTGTGTGTTTGTGTGTGATTCTGCTTGTGCAATTTCACACTAGAAAAAATCTGAGCTTATTGCAAAAATGAATAAAAATCTTCTTACTTTTTTTTTTTCCATCAACCCCCTTTATTTCCTGTGGGGACTTTTCTGCATTTTAATGTAACCTGCTTGTGGAACATTACGACTAACAAATGACGCTCACATGTTCAGCTATTTCTACAAACCTCCTTTATTTATTTCATTTCTAACCTGGGTTTGGACTTGGTTAGACTTGGTTATGCTTTTCTTTTCTTTCCTTCCTTTCTTTTTTTTCCCCTCACGCTTCAAATTTGCCGAAAGAAGAAGAAGTAGTATCTGCTCTGGCACTGATGCTAATTTACATGGTTGGTTAGGAAGCACTGGTCAGAGGTGGAAGGTTCGGGTTGGAGTCGGAGTCACAAATGTAATACTCTTTCCCTTTCCCAAATCCTCTAATCATTTGCATCCTTTTGTCTATTTCATTCAGTATTTCTCACCTCGTCTCCATCTGTCTCGATGTGCCCTTCCATCCATCATTACCTTCTCACATCTGCGTTCACCTGCCACATTTTTACTCATTTACTTCCTTTCACCTTCTGCTTCCTTCAATCTTTCACACAGACGGAAGGTGCTTCTTCACTCTCTCTCTCTCTCTCTCTCTCTCTCTCTCTCTCTCTCTCTCTCTCTCTCTCTGGACGTGCTCTCCTCACACATTATTCACATTAAACCAGCTCGGTGCTGCCGCACTGCAAGCTGGTAGCTAATAAACCCCCTGGAGATCTTCAGTTTAATTTACATAGACTGTGTACTTCTCGTTCCCTGACGCTCTCATACAGCAGACCACTCGAACACAGTAAGCTGAGGAACTGCAGGGCTGTCGGATTTCACGCACATTAAAATTCAGTGTAAAGCCGCTATGGCTGAACTGTCCTTCATCCTGCACTTTAGCACATACGCTGTTCGACAGATACGGTGTGTGACTTTTTAATCTAAAGCATATAGAAGCATCAGGGGAGTAAGTAAGTGTATGGAGTAAAACATGAGCATGTTATAGTGCAGGGGTTCCCAAACTTTTCAGATCACGACCCCCAATATTAGACTGCTGACGACCCGTGACATCCCCCACCCCACCCCCTATCAGTGCATCTTCCGTATCTGGTGGCAGATGATTTGCCGTGGTTACACTGAATGGTGACCTTATATTGGTCTGGAGTGTCTCCTTCAGGGAAATACTTATGAAAGTGATCAAAAAGGGACATCATTACAAGCGTTTATAACATATAAAAAAATAAATAAATAAAGGTCCTGGAAATCATCTCATGACCCCGCCAACCCCCACTCCGTGACACACACACACACCCATTCTACTGTATTCATTCTATTGTATTCGTTTCTATACGTTTGAAAATACTGCACTCATATAGCTCTGTTCAGTTGTTTACTTCAGGAATGATCGCCCAAAGGTTTATCAGCTTAAACAGTGTTTAAAACATTTTGTACCCAGTACAATATGTAGCACCAAACAACAGCAAATAAAAAACCTCTTTGGGACATTTGTCACGTCAGCATGTTGTGCTGCTTCTTTGTATATTCACTGTGTCAACTTTCATGTCACTTCCATGTTAAAATGGTAATGGCTATAGGTTCCTGAACAGGTAAACAAACTGGGCTGTGGTCTCAGCAAGGGAGAGGTGGCATGCTATCACTTCCTGTCAATTATGGTGGTACTAGACAATCTGGGCTATTGCTGAGCTTGTGCATTTAGAAGTCGATTGAGAGCCAGTGGGTGGAGAGCCAGTGGATGGAGAGCCAGTGGGTGGAGAGCCAGTGGATGGAGAGCAGGTGGGTGAAGAGCCAGTAGGTAGAGAGCCAGGGGTGGAGAGCCAGTGGGTGGAGAGCCAGTGGGTGGAGAGCCAGTTGGTGGAGAGCCAGTTGATGGAGAGATAGAAGGTGGACAGTCAGTAGGTGAAGAGTCAGGTGTGGAGAGACAGGAATGGAGAGCCAGTGGGTGAAGAGCCAGTAAGTGGAGAGCCAGGGTGTGGAGAGCCGGTAGGTGGAGAGCCAGGGGGTGGAGAGCCGGTAGGTGGAGAGCCAGAGGGAGGAGAGCCACGGGGTGGCAAGCTAGTGGGTGGAAAGCTAGGGAGTGGAGAGCGAGTGGGTGAAGAGCCAGTAAGTGGAGATCCAGGGGGTGGAGAGCCCGTAGGTGGAGATCCAGGGGGTGGCATGCCAGAGGGTGGAAAGCTAGGGGGTGGAGAGCCAGAGGGTGGAGATCCAGGGGGTGGCAAGCCAGTGGGTGGAAAGCTAGGGAGTGGAGAGCCAGTGGGTGGAGTGCCAGTGGGTGGAGAGCCAGTAGGTGGAGTGCCAGTGGGTGGAGAGCCAGTAGGTGGAGAAACACCTAGATATAAGGATAATAGAACTTGATGGTGTGTTTTCTTAAAAAAATGCAGTCTGTGCTTCCCATGGGGATCTACATGTGACACTCTCTTTTCAGCACCATTTACAAAAAACATTTTAGAACCATCAGGAAACACTGATGTCATTTCATCTGCCATGGCGATGAGATGAAAAGATTTGGCCATGATTGAATTATGTCTCTTGGATGATGGTGTGAAGGAGTTTAGAGGTGAGCCTTTATTACTGCATAAGTGAAAACTTTACTCATAATGAGTCATTCGTCAGAAAGAAGACATCTTTTCCAGCAGGTGTTTTGAACATTTCAGGATGCATTGACCACAGGAAGCCCTGCCCCTTTAATGGGGCTTTTTACACCTGGTCACTTCCTGCGTTTTCTGTGACTGCGTTTTCTATCCGATGGTAAAAAGACCGGGTCTGAATGGCCTCCGAAACCCCTTCAGGAGGTGGTCTGGGACGCGTTTCAGATGAAACTGGACAGGTGTAAATGAATGTGGTTGTTCAAGCCACATACGTCAGCGCTAAACTCCTCCCAAACGGAAGTACGTCACTCGCAGGTGATCTTTCACCCAGGCGTCTCGTTGGGTCTTAAAATGCGCTGCTGCCGCCAGCGAAAATGCAGCAAACAGTAAACACTGTTTTTTTGTAGCATAACCGTCGTAAAGAGTTTTCCGTCTTCTTTTTGATTGCATTTTGAAAACCGCATCCACCAAAGCGTGTTCCATTTCAATTACCCTGGAAATGAGGTGAAATATATTAGCATTTTGGGCAGGAGTAGAAAGATCGGATCGATATCCGATTTGCCGAGACGCGTTTATGTGGCCTGATGTAAATGGAACAGTTTTAACAAATCAGACAGCTATCGGATCACAGAACACACACGAAGTGACCAGGTGTAAAAAGGCCCAAAACTGGAGGGGGTATACAGTATATAGGTTTAAAACCAGAGTGTGTTTGCACATATAATAACCTTCTTGGAATGGATTCATACAACTTCTGAATATCTTCTAGTAGAATTATGTACCGTTTATGTAGCGCAATTTCTCCTAGCAGGAACCTGCTTCTCACACGTCTCTCTAAAACTGTTGAAACACTGCGAGTTAGGCTGTGAAGGTAACAGATGCTTCTGTTAAATAGGATCTGGGAGCCATTTCAACAATGTCTGACTAGTCTAACCTGGATAACTTACAGCAAGTAAGTGATACAAATAAGTATCAGGGGGCACGGTGGTTTAGTGGTTAGCACGTTCGCCTCACACCTCCAGGGTCGGGGTTCGATTCCTGCCTCCGCCCTGTGTGTGTGGAGTTTGCATGTTCTCCCCGTGCCTCGGGGGTTTCCTCCGGGTACTCCGGTTTCCTCCCCCGGTCCAAAGACATGCATAGTAGGTTGATTGGCATCTCTGGAAAATTGTCCGTAGTGTGTGAGTGAGTGAGTGAATGAGAGTGTGTGTGTGCCCTGTGATGGGTTGGCACTCCGTCCAGGGTGTAGCCTGCCTCGATGCCCGATGACACCTGAGATAGACACAGGCTCGAGAAGTTCAGATAAGCGGTAGAAAATGAATGAATAAATAAGTATCAGACAAATAAGTGATAATCACAACATTTCCTTTTTACAGTAGCTTACTAACCCCCATAACAATGGATGGATTATTGTGTCCAATTCCTGTACATATGGTATTTTTAGGGAATCTGCTGCTTGTCTTTTTTGACAGCTCATTGTTTCTCCTCAAGCACTTGGTGCTTACAGTAAAACTGCAGACAGACATGGACACCACTTTCTAGCTCATACTTGTAATTTGCGACAGACTGAAGATGCTCTAATCCGTGAACCCTCGAATCTTCAGGCTTCAGGACTAAGCAGCGTTCCTCTTGGACGTCAGCATGTCTGCTAGTGTTCCACATTATAACGTTTTTTTAAAGGGTTCTTTCTAGAACCTACAGCAGTGATTCAATCAGTTTTGTTTGACCTTTGCTGTGTCAGCATGACAACAAAGACTAAATCGTTAGGACATTTGTCCCTGGTGTAACTTTAGTATTGTTGTCTGATGCTTTCCAGGTCAGGAGCATTTCCTCAGGTTCTATTGTGTCAGATGAGTGAGACGTTAAACAAAGCGTGAAAGATAAATAAGCTTTGGCAATCGCACACCGACACCAGTCACACGGCACACGCTCGCATATACACACACTCTTACGTACACCGAAAAGCTTTGAAGCTTTGCTGGTGTTTGAAGCTCAGCTCCGTGTAAAGGAATATCTGTTCTCTGATGCCGAGCGAGAACTAGAGAGAGGAGAAAAAAGCCGACGGAGTGCCAGCATTTCCATTTTAAATCATCTCACAGCATGGAAAATTAGCCCTCGCGTGAATACGTGCACACAAATACGCGTTGTGAGCGTAGCCACCTTCTGAATCATTCACCAGGAGAAGCTTTTGTTTTCAGCTCCTTCGCGCCGGTTGCTTTGTTCTGAAACCCTACAGGAATTGACAAAAGGAGGTCGAGGCACCGAAATAGAACCAGGCTGAACTTATTAAAAACATATCATTTTTACAATCGCAGCACATCCCAGAATGCAACAAACAATCAGCTAAAACAGAGACTATCTGCATAACCTTAATACTTAATACGCACGTTAAAGGCGTGAAGGTATTACATTTGCGAGTGAGGATGAGGATAATGTGTGTCAGATTTTTTTTTTTTTTTAAACGGCTGCTATCTGAGGTTTTCGGGCCCTGCAAAAAATAAATGAATGAATTAAGAAATAAAAAATACTCATTTTGGGGGCCACGGTGGCTTAGTGGTTAGCACGTTCACCTCACATCTCCAGGGTTGGGGGTTCGATTCCCGCCTCCACCTTGTGTGTGTGGAGTTTGCATGTTCTCCACGTGCCTCGGGGGTTTCCTCCGGGTACTCCGGTTTCCTCCCCCGGTCCAAAGACATGCATGGTAGGTTGATTGGCATCTCTGGAAAATTGTCCGTAGTGTGTGAGTGTGTGAGTGAATGAGAGTGTGTGTGCCCTGTGATGGGTTGGCACTCCGTCCAGGGTGTATCCTGCCTCGATGCCCGATGACGCCTGAGATAGGCACAGGCTCCCCGTGACCCGAGACGTTCTGATAAGCGGTAGAAAATGAATGAAAGAATAAAATACTCATTTTCTTGATGTGAGGTGGTAATAAGACAAGACTCTGGTATTTTATTTGGACCAGCTCCCTCTTACCTCAAAGCCCTCATCACTCCTCACACTGCATCTCGCACCCTCAGATCTACCAGCACTGCTCGACTGATCCCACCATCTCTCAGGGTAAGAGGCAAGTATACTACAGTACAAGACTCTTCTCTGTTCTGGCACCAAGGTGGTGGAATAAACTTCCCCTAGAGGTCCGGACAGCTGAGTCACTGGCTATTTTCAAACGACGGTTAAAGACCTACTTATTAAGGAAACACTTCAACTAGCACTTCTTTCCTTATCTTTTGCATTTAAAAAAAAAAACTTTGACACTTTTTCATTGTAACTTTGAACAAATGTTTTAAACTCATGGTATCTTAAGTATGTAACCTGGTGAACCAGCATTAATGTATCCAATGTTAGAGACATAAGCACTTATGTACGTGGCTCTGGATAACGGCGTCTGCCAAATGCTGTAAATGTAAATGTAAATTTGTTCACTTTTTCTTTTCTTGAGCATGTAGTCAAAAACGTTCGGAATGTTAACTGCAATATTTCAACCTTCTTCTCACTTTCTTTCTCCAGGAGTCTTGGTTGTCTTTGGTTTTGTCGTTTGGTTTTATTTAGTTTAGGTTGATGTCTTTAGTTAGCTACAAGTTAAAGGGACCGATGCAGCGGCGCTTTAATACTTTTGCTGTTATTGAGCAGATCTCTCTAGCAAATTAAGCTCGGAACCTCAAACCACACATATTTCAAACTAAACCTCGGTGTGTTTCAGGAAACTTCAAGGATGTTGGGTTTTAGTCCCACAAGTGTACTTCTGAGCTCTTAAAGTTCTCTTCTGGCTTTCTGTATGAGGCTATTTTTTAACCGCTGGTGTCTCCATTAACTGTTACATTTTGAGGAGGTAAAATAACTCACGTGAGATAAGAGATAGGACGTGAGAGAGGGAAAGAGAGAGATGGAGAGTGGGAGAGAAGGAGGGAGGGAGATGAAGATGTGGGGGGGAGATGGAGGGAGGGAGGGATACTGCAGAGTGAGATGGGGAGAGTGAGGGGGATGAGAGATCAAGGGAGGTAGATGAAGATGGGGAAAGATAAAGAGAGAGATACTGGGAGATGAGAGAGAGAGAGTGAGAGATGTGGGGAGTGAGCAAGAAGGGAGATGAGGGGGAGAGAGAGAGCAAGAGATGGATCAAGAGGGTGGATATGGAAGCAGAGAGAGGGTGAGATGGAGAGAAGTGATGGAGATGGGAGGGGAAGAGAAAGGGAGAGATTGAGAGAAGTTATGGAGATGGAGGGGAGGGAAGGAGAGATGGAGGGAGAGAGTGGAGATTGAGGAGGAGGAGAGAGGGAGAAAAACAGTGGAGATGGAGGGGGAGGAGAAAGGGAGAGGTGGAGCAAGGTGATGGAGATGGAGGAGAAGAGAAAGGGAGAGACAGAGCAAGGTGATGGAGATGGAAGGGAAAAAGAGAGGGGGTGTTGGAGATGGAGGGAGAAGAAAGAGGGAGGGATGGAGAGAAGTCATGGAGATGGAGGGAAAAGAGAGAGGAAGCGATGGAGAGGTGGTGGAGATGGAGGGAAAAGAGAGAGGGAGCGATGGAGAAGCGGTGGAGATGGAGAGAGAAGAGAAGGGAGAAATCGAAAGAAGCGCTAGAGATGGAGGGAGAAGAGAGAAGGAGCGATGGTGAAAGAGGGAGAAGAGAGAGGGAGAAATGGAGAGAAGTAATGGAGATAGAGGGAGAAGAGAAAGGAAGCGATGGAGAGGCAATGGAGTTGGAGGGAAAAGAGAGAAGGAGCAATGGAGAAGCGTTGGAGATGGAGGGAGAAATGAGAGGGAGAGATCGAAAGAAGGAAAAGGGGAAGTAAGAGGGAGAGATGGAGTGAGGTGACGGAGATAGAGGGGAAGAGATGGAGTGAGGTGATGGAGGGGAAGAGAAAGGGAGCTATGGAGCAAGGTGATGGAGATGGAGGGAGAAATGAGAGGGAGAGATCGAAAGAAGGAAAAGGGATGGAAGGGGAAGTAAGAGGGAGAGATGGAGTGAGGTGACGGAGATAGAGGGGAAGAGATGGAGTGAAGTGATGGAGGGGAAGAGAAAGGGAGCAATGGAGCGAGGTGATGGAGATGGAGGTGGAAGAGAGAGGGAGTGAGGTGAGGAGATGAAGGGGGAAGAGAGAGGGAGTGATGGAGAAGCGATGGAGATGGAGGGAGAAATGAGAGGGAGAGATCGAAAGAAGGAAAAGGAATGGAAGGGGAAGTAAGAGGGAGAGATGGAGTGAAGTGACGGAGATAGAGGGGAAGAGATGGAGTGAGGTGATGGAGGGGAAGAGAAAGGGAGCAATGGAGCGAGGTGATGGAGATGGAGGTGGAAGAGAGTGAGAGTGAGGTGAGGAGATGAAGGGGGAAGAGAGAGGGAGTGATGGAGAAGCGGTGGAAGCGAAGGTAGAAGCCAGATAGAGATGTGTGGAGAGAGATGGGGAGAGAGAAGGAGAGGGGTTTGAGATAGAGAGAGAGAGAGAGAGAGAGAGAGAGAGAGAGGAGGAGACTGATGGAGATATAGAGAGGATGAGAATGAATGAAAGCGAGTAAGAGCTTCACGCCGTGAATGATGTCTCTCATGTGGAAGTTAATTAAGCCGCTGGCAGCAGCTCAGTCTTTGTGGTGCTTCGTGTTCATCTTCACGTCCGTTTAACATTCCTCCTGTCACTTTACCCCTTCACCTGGGTGTAAAGGTCATCTCTTTTATCTCTGTGAAAGAATGACACAGCTGTTCATCTCTCTCTCACTCCCTCTCCCTCTCTCTCTCTCTCTCTCTCTCTCTCTAGTCTCGAGTCATTTCACATCTCACAGTCTTTATTCCGAGTTTAATTCCGTACAGACATTAATATTCCACCTCGCACGACGTCCTCTAATGTCACGACTCTCCTCTCGGCGTTCTCCGTTCTCGTTCACGACGCGCGGCTTTACGATCACCGTAGCGACAGACGATTAGTGCTAACCGTCCCGGAGTGTTAGTCAAGTTACCGAACACAGAGCCGTCATCCGAAAGCGTGCGCTTCTCCGAAACCTTCCTGACTTTTAATTATTCCGTGCCGTGCTGCTCTAATCAAAGGCCCGACAGGTTCGCAGCGAACCGCTTGCTAGTTATATGTTACAGTTCCTCAGAGCTGTGTTTCTCATCTCACATCACACACACTTGCTTACTTTTTTTTTTTTTGTCTGTCTGTATGTATGTCGTCTCCCCCTCCTCCTCCCCCTCCTTCCTTCCTCCGCCAGCTTTTTTAGCTGAAAGAAAAAATCTGTACTTTTAATATCCAGAACTATGATGATTTCCTGACAGCATGGACCCGAGTGTTCGATAGCCTGGACCCTACATGTTCGCTGTGTGCTGTTATACTGACATTTTTACTGACCAAACGACACAAATTCTACAGTATTAAAGTGGATTCTCTTAGAGACGGGTACATGGTGTAGAAATAAAGTGCCTCTGCATCCATTAATGCCTTTAGACTTTTATCAGCTACGCAAAAAAACTATCATGTATGCAGGTGTATTCTCTCTCTCTCTCTCTCTCTCTCACACACACACACACACACACACACACACACACACACACACACACACACACACACACACACACGTACACACTCATGCTTTCTCTTTCTTTTTGTCTCTCTCTATCACCCACAAATGCACACGCACACATACACCTACACCCCCCCACACACCCCTCACACACACACACACACACACACACACACACACACACACACACACACACACACACACACAGAAACACACACACACCACACACACACACACCACACACACACACCACGCACACACAAACACACACACACACACACCACACACACACACACACACACACACACACACACACACAATCATGTTTTCTCTTTCTTGCAGTCTCTTTCTCTCAGTTTAATTGAAATGAACTTTACTGACATGACTGGGTTGCAGGACAATGTTGCCAAAGCACTGAGAATTACACACAATTTTTATATCCATAAAGACCTGGGAACCTGCACAAAAAAGTAGAAATGTGAAACATGTGACAAGAAGAGAGCTTTTGGCATAAATGTATTAAAGGTAAAAAAAAAGGATATATGGTGAAGACTCAGTCTCTCTCTCTCTCTCTCTCTCTCTCTCTCTCTCTCTCTCTCTCTCTCTCCTCAATGGAACGTACACACGTGGATTTTTTTCTTTGTAAGCAGCCTTTGGCACTTCTCCAGTACACCAGCAGAGAAACGTTGAGAAAAGACATGCCTCAGCAGCTGCAGGTGTTTCAGTGTCTCTGGCAAGAAATGTTCTTCTCCTTTCTGAAGAGTGTCATCTTCACTGAGAGAAGATATTTATTATTGATAACACAGTCACAAAATACAGATAGAACAGAGTTGAAAAGGATTCAGATTAAGGGTAAAACATCACATTTTGTGTGAGGTGTTTTTTTTCTTTTCTTTTCTTTTGTGAATAATTCTTTTCTTTTGCACCCGTTCTTACCTGATGGGATTTTTTTTGTTTTTTTTTTTACTTTTCTAAAGTGACATACGGCTAAGTACGGTGACCCGTACTCAGAATTTGTTCTCTGCATTTAACCCATCCAAAGTGGACACACACACACAGCAGTGAACACACACACCGTGAACACAGTGGGCAGCCATTTATGCTTCGGCGCCCGGGGAGCAGTTGAGGGGTTCGGTGCCTTGCTCAAGAGCACCTCAGTCGTGGCCGGCCCGAGACTCAAACCCACAACCTTAGGATTACGAGTCAGACTCTCTAACCCTTAGGCCACGACTTGCCCCACGACTTCAATCATCAGTTAACTTCAGACAGGTGACTGTGTTTGGTTGATAAAATACAGTACACCATTCGGTCTGTCACCGAATCCCTGGTCATGTTCCGATGAGTCCTGCGGAGCAGCGTTTCTCCACTCTTCCTCTCTCACTGCTTTTCTACATTGTGTCAGCTCAGCAGTTCTCTCATTGCCACATAATCGTCTTGTTTTTTGGACATGCTGTTGCATTCTTAATGTGATTATAGCCTAATTACTGAAATTACACTTATTGACTGAAATGCCTCCAGTCACTATTAATGCCACGTCGCTCTTTTTTTGCAAAGCCATTGTTATTAGCGGAATACAATTTGGACCTCCTTTCGTTAATAGCTCTTGCTATGTATAATTGTTTCTTTTTGTTCTTTTGGTCTTGACTTGCTGGTTAATCGGTCAGGGAACCAAGATTGTACTGCACTGTCAGTTAGTGCACTTGAATCAAAGTCTTCAAGGCTTCTTGGGTTAGGGTCTGTATGGCATTTCATATGTTTAAGGGATGTGAAGAATGATTGGGAATTGTGTTCTTTGATGGACTGGCATCCGATCCGGAGCGAATCTTTTTACTGGAAACAGATAAACATGTAATTTTTAATTTGGGGCATGTATCTGAATGGGGCAATAATGGCGCAAGTGGATAAGGTGCTTGGCTATTGATCAGAAGGTTAGGGTTCAAGCCGTAGTTAGGATAGTTAGGACAGTTGGTGACTTAATGGCTCTCTGGGTTACTCATCAGAAGGTTGGGGTTCAGGCCATCAGTTCCACAAAGATGCCACTGCTGGGTCTCTGAGCGATCAACCATCCCCACTTCAGGTGTACACCCCACTCACCAAAGATGGGGTATGCAAACAAAAGAATTCCACTTTGCTATTACATATATGTTGTAATAATATTCATTCATTTTCTACCACTTTTCCGAACTATCCTCGGGTCACGGGGAGCCTGTCTCAGGCGTCATCGGGCATCGAGGCAGGATACACCCTGGACGGAGTGCCGACCCATCGCAGGGCACACACACACTCTCATTCACTCACACACTCACACACTACGGACAATTTTCCAGAGATGCCAAGCAACCTACCATGCATGTCTTTGGTAGGGGGAGGAAACCGGAGTACCCGGAGGAAACCCCCGAGGCACGGGGAGAACATGCAAACTCCACACACACAAGGCGGAGGCAGGAATCGAACCGCCAACACTGGAGGTGTGAGGCAGACGTGCTAACCACTAAGCCACCATGCCGCTCTTGTTGTAATAATATGAATATCAAAATTCATCAGAAGGAACATCTCTGCTAGCTACACAAATAACGCACGTCTAGCCAGTGACCGTGAGATAGAATGGAATATAAGCAACCTCCGTTGTCCCTGTTATTATGGCAGGCCAAAACCAATACTGATTTGATTCAGTGTACAGGTGTCTTATATCTCTACATTCAGACCACGAGTGAGACCAGGGTCATGCTGAAAGAACAGACAGAGCCAAAAGTACTCTCAGCTGCACAAGAACCATCAGCTGATGCGAAAGAGGATTGCTTGACGAAAATGCACTCTGAATCCTGGAGACAAAAAAACAAAAGCATAAGGACAGGAAAACAACCGCTCTGAGTGTGTCGGCACTTTTTCCAATGCAGTTCTCTGATAGGAGACACTGATAGTGGCAAAGTGGAAACAACAACTGAGTAGTGCTCCTTCAAATACACCTATCTTGGCCCTCTTTGTGTAACCTCCTTATTTCTCAGATTATACCTTGGCCCAGTGATCCATCAGCTGAAATTTGGGCACTAGTCTATAGAACCTTTTGTGTTTAACTAATTAGTTGACACTGTGGGTATGTAAACTAGTCAGGGCTTGAAGACAAGATGGTAAACAATGCAGGTAAATAAACTGAAAATATCAGCTTTAGATCCATAGTGAACTGCATATGACTGCACTTTTTCCATTTTCTTTACTTTGACAGGGGGCACAGTGGCTTAGTGGTTAGCATGTTCGCCACACCTCCAGGGTTGGGGGTTCGATTCCTGCCTCCGCCTTGTGTGTGTGGAGTTTGCATGTTCTCCCCGTGCCTCAGGGGTTTCCTCCGGGTACTCCGGTTTCCTCCCCCGGTCCAAAGACATGCATGGTAGGATGATTGGCATCTCTGGAAAATTGTCCGTAGTGTGTGAGTGTGTGAGTGAATGAGAGTGTGTGTGTCCTGTGATGGGTTGGCACTCCGTCCAGGGTGTATCCTGCCTCGATGCCCGATGACGCCTGAGGTAGGAACAGGCTCCTCGTGACCTGAGAAGTTCGGATAAGCGGTCGAAAATGAATGATGAACCTTTGTCAGAACCATTAAGACTCCGATGTCACTTTGCCAGAAGTGCAGATGGGGCCTACAAGGCCCTGATCTCTCAGCCATTCCTCCTGTATTTACGTTATTATATTAATTTAAAGCTATTATTTAAAGCTCTACCTTCTGCCTTGACCAACATCGTGTGAAACCACTTTTGGATCTGCAGGTTGGACATCACTATCATTCTTCACGTCCTCAGTCCATCATTAAACTGCAGAATAAGGAGCTACCATGCTGCACGCTCTCGGTCTCACCGGTGTATTATTTTGTTATGCCAGAAAAAAAATAATAATAAATTTAGCATTGTTCTGAAGTTATCTGCTTGGTTATTGAACTGTAGTTGAATTCTAAATGACACTCGTGCAACCTTCCGTTGCCACCCTACTTTATTTTGAGCTGAGTTAGTTAGGATCGGTGCGTCTGTCTAACACAGCCCTCACCTACAGATCAGTACCGTATTGGCTGCTCTTGCTCGGAATAAATCAGAAATCCATTTTTTCGCTCTAATACAGAGAGACGGCATTTTTAGTTCAAGTCAAGGACAGATGCTTATTCAACCACTATTTAAAGTAAAAATAATAATAATACAACAGGAATAATAATAAAAGCCATTATTATTGTTACCACATATACATTACAGCACAGTGGATTTCTTTTCTTCACATACCCCAACTGAGGAGGTTGGGGTCAGAGTGCAGGGGCAGCTACGATACAGCGCCCATGGAGCAGGGAAGGTTGAGGGCCTTGCTCAAGGGCCCAGCAGTGGCAGCCACCACTGCCCCTAATAATAATAATAATAATAATAATAATAATAATAATAAGAAGAAGAAGAAGAAGAAGAAGAAGAAGAAGAAGAAGAAGAAGAAGAAAAAGCCTACTCATGTATTATGCATGAGTACATGTAACTGTGCATTATGTGATTGCTGGTTCTATCTTTATTTATTTATTTATTACTTATGCATTGCTTCTATATATTTTTATACTCTATAGGTGACCAATTCAGGTCTTTATTACTAAAATGTCCTGAGATTTGGATTGTTAGCTTAATGTACTGGAAAGGAAGCAGATTCAGTTGATTCGGCTTTGTCGTTTTAACGATTACCAGAGTGACTGATTTCTGGTTAATAAACGGTCGTGAGATTCTGCAGCAGCATGATTATATGCTGACACAGAGCGGCTAATGAGGATCTTCTCCGGGTTCGAAAGTTACAGACTTGTCGAATGAACGACCGAAGCCTGAGTGAGCATCTACAGATTCACTGAAGGTTCGACGTGAAAGCGTATACTCGATTCCTGCCATCTGTTAGTTCCACACTGTCAAAATATGGCGCACAACAAGGGTGGATAAATTATAAATGCATTACCTATCACGAGCAAATTAAAAAATCGAGTGTATTTGCCCAGTTTTGTCCAAGTTTTGGTTGGCTAGAATTCTGAATGCTAGCTAATGTAATATGATAGCATATGTCAAGCTACTGTAGTTAGGACAGTTGGTGACTCAATGGCTCTCTGGGTTCCTGGTCAAAAGGTTGGGGTTCAAGCCACATTTGGGCCCTTAATCAAGGCTCTTAATCCTCTCTGCTTCTGGGATGCTGTCTCATGGCTGACGCTGTGCTCTGACCCAAGCTTCCTAACAAACTGGGATAATCAAAGGTAATAATTTCACTCTTCTGTAATTCCTGTGAGAAATAAAAGCTTCTCAGTTTGATCAGAAACAATGGCTTCAGGTTTACTATCTTCTCCTAGCAGCAGCATCTTTAATGGGAACACGACGAAGTAAAAGTCATCGGTCGGTGTTCCAGCCATGAGCTGTGTGCTGCTGTCCTCCTGTTTCATATAAAAAGTATCAGAGTCTGGTTAGCTTCTTTATGAGTAACTATAAACGTGTGTAAATTGACTCCCAAACACTTACAATTTCACTGAAATCAAGCATCGCGTTAGTTCTGGCAGGCCGCGTCATCAAGCGTGCATCAGCTGTTAATCAGCTGTCCACGACGCGCGCCGATCTGCTTACGACATCCATATTTAAATTCCCATTCATTGAGCCGCTTTCTAGCGCTTTGCTGCTGCTGCGATTAAACTCCCTCCTCCAACCCCGACTCCACCATGCCGGAACCCGTGTTTGTTGTACCAGTTTACGTCATAAATCTCCACATATTTCTCTCTCTCTCTAATTATTTAATTATTTATTTATCCATTTATTCATTTATTATTAAAAAAAAAAACCAAAACAACAAACTCTATGCATGATCAATGGTTCTGTTATACGGGGGTCTATTCTATTTTCTAGTCGCTGCTCTCCCCGCTCTGTACATGCACTCGCACGGACGGGCGCGTGGATTCCTGCCCAGAACAGAACCATACCGCCAACGCTAACTGTATGCTATCATCTAATAAATTCTCATTTGACAAAGTGGTCCTGAAAGAAATGATACGCGTGAAAGGCAAGTTTCATGTGTGGTGTCACGTGTCATGTGAGGTGGTGGCAGAAAGGCTGGTCAGAGTATTCCAGAATCTGATGATCTCCTGGGAATTTGGCACTTAACAGTCTCTAGAGTTTAATCATAATACTGGGAAAAAGTGGGAAACATCTAATGTGATCTAAAGTGGTAGAAGCTGACAGGAAGGCTATGGAAACTTGAATAAGCAGTCTTAACGATCGTAGTGAACAGAAAATGCATCTCCGAATGCGTTAGCACAGCAGATCTAGAGAAGGACGAGGATCAGGTTCTTCTCCACTCAGACTTAGACTCAGACTCAGGTTTTGGTGCATCCAAAGATTGTTGCCATAAAAGCCTTTCTAATGTCTCAGTTATTTCAGAACAGCATGTAAAACAGACCTAAATACATCTTACACGTTCAGATCTTTTACTTCATAACAGAAATATTTTGAAGGGTTTTTTTTAGATCCCTCGAAGGAACGGCTTTAATCGTGAAATTGAGTTACCACCTTGGATAATTCAGCAGTATGCTGATGCAACTCATTAAGCTGTTAGAGGTACACTGTAACTTCATATGTGGTGGATCATTTCTTTATTTGGTAGTCTCTGTAGTCCTGGGCTTTTCATATTTGCTGCAGACTTTGTAGTGTGCTTTCAAAAGAGCACCTTGATCAAGTACTTACTGAAGTTTTCTGGAAAGGAAAAAAAAAATCCAGACGCTAAACTTTTAATGACATCCCTGTGGTTGAGGCCACATGGCTCTTTAATCTACAGCACTACAGTACAGTCTTTCTCTCTCTCTCTCTCTCTCGCTCTCTCTCTCCATCTCTCACATAGTGCAGTAAATGCTTTTAAAAAGGTTTTACAATGCCCAGTTTCCTGTGGTCACTGATTTAGCAATTTATGGAGCAGCTCACCTTTTATTACGAAATATATCACTTCTGTGGTCATTAGCATCTCTGTCTCATTTTCTCACAACAAAACCTATCGGATTTATTTAGTGGTGTGTTACATGTATCTCGCCATCCATTTCATACCGATCGGTGTTGTAGTATAAAATGGACAACTGGCACACACACACACACACACACACACACACACACACACACACACACACACACACACACACATTCACATACTCACTCGCAACTAGCGCTCAATTCATACTTAACTACCATATTTTAGGACGGTGGGAAGAATCTTGAGAACCCAAAAGAAACCCACACAATCACATGGAGAACATTTGAAAGTTTTGTGAGTGAATCCCAGGGTGACCAAGCTACCACTGCTGGGCCCCCGAGCAAGGCCCTTAACTCTAAACTGATCGGCTGTATAAAAGAGTCGCTCTGGATAAAGATCTTTGCCAAATGTCATAATTGTATTGAAAATTCCAAAACAGCATACTAGAAAACAACCGCTTGACTCCCAAGCCGCTATCTGACTTCACTTCAACTCTGTATCCAATTATTCAAATGGCTCGCTTCAATAGCATGAAGCATGAAGCAAGAAGCGTGTATGAGATGAAGGCAGCAGCTGTGCTGACAGTGCAGTCCAGGGGCTGTAGAACTCTGAATAAAGAATGTAATATAGAAGAAAATGGTTACCGTTCTCCTCCTGAAGGTCTAAACTGCTTTCTTTCATAATCGATTGATGCGGAAGAACGGCGTGATCGGTGGCTTTACCGCCGGATAGAGATGGAGGAAAGCGTGAATAAACGCAGCAGAGATGAGACGATTTTCAATTCAGCAGTGAAGATAGAAATGCGATCGGAGTCGGAAGATCTTATCTGATATCGAATACAATGCAATGTATACGGAAAAAGCACAGGAAGTTTGTCATATGATCACATAAATCTATGAAAAGTACCTAGGCCTTTGATTCACATTCAAAAGGAAATCTTTTCTATTTGAAGGGGGGGGGGGGGGGAACGAGTGGAAAGAAAATAAGAAACCAGAGGCGTAGCTTTGGGTTTGGGATTGAAAATCGCTGATAATATTTTTTTGACCATTCCGATGGATTTTTCAGCAATTGCGCTATATTTCTTTTTCTTTAGGATCGGCAAAGGCTTTAACGATTCTTAAATAGTTAACCGTCCAAATGTCAAAGGAATTCATTATGCATTTTATAGTTTATAAAATTGTCAGGACCCGGACAGAGGTGGATACGAACAGACCCGTACGCAGGATAGCTTCAAATGAAAGGGGTTTAATACACGACATAAACCACACTACACAGGGAACTTACATTATTATTAATCTTATATAATAATATATATATATTATACAGACAGGGACAACACACACAATGGGGAACAGGTGTGATGATTGGGAGGAGCAGACGAAGACGAGGCAATCACATGACACAAACAAACACAAACGCACATGGCCATAAGTCTGCGCTGATCCCTGACAATAATCATATGTTTGGTTACGTTGCCTGTTTGTTTCATAGCAACTGGTAATCAGAGTCATGCATTTTTCCTCTTTTTCCCCTTTAAACTCTTCAGCATCTTTACCTCCAGAGGCGATTTCGTTCTGTCCGTATTTAGCAGCGAAAGTCCTGTCACACGCCACTGTTGTGGTTCAATTCAATTCAATTCAATTCAAGTTTATTTGTATAGCGCTTTTTACAATAGACATTGTCTCAAAGCAGCTTTACAGAACATAAACATAGAGCAGAAGGTAAACATAATTAATGATAAAGGAATTAACGAATAATAAAAGAAATAAGAATTAACAGAATAAAAATTCTAGGTTATTATTAGATATATATAGTTCACAATGTGTGTGTATTTATCCCCCTATGAGCAAGTCTGAGGTGACTCAGGCAGCAGTGGCAAGGAAAAACTCCCTTAAATTGGTAAAGGTAGAAACCTTGAGAGGAACCGGACTCAAGGGGGAACCCATCCTCATATGGGTGACACTGGGGGTGTGATTGTGATATACAGTCAGTTATATGTTGTATTGGTGTAAGGATCATGGACTTCAGATCTCCTTAGTATCACAGAGTCTAACTGGAGTTGTGGTTAATGCCTTATAAGAAATTCTAGATTCATAGAAAAGGTCCACAGTTCGTTTTGTTACCCGGATGTTTCTTTCTATGAAGTAAATGTTGATATCAAAGCCATTTCTGCTCTCCGAAGTGTTTGTTCATGAGTACCTGATATCTGAACCACTTACTGTATATCTTCATCCACATCCTCCAAATTTTGTGTTAGGTTCTCAACAGAGTGAAAAACTCTTTCTCACACCGAAGGACTCTGACTCTGACCTTTTATATCAGATTTGCAGCCAGAAAATGATTTCTTTTTTAATACTGATTGAAAATGTCCCATAAGTCTATTTCTATCCTGCCTGTGTGCTGGTAAAAAAGGTTCATGCTGCTACATTGTGAGTTGAGCAGCAGGATGGATGTGTACTGGAGATTTATTGCAGAAAAGAAAAGTTTTCAGTGGAACTGTGATAGGTATTTTATTTTTATTCATATTAGCATTTTTAATATGATTTTATTTTTTTATTTTTTTACTGTACACCACCACCAGCACCAGCACTACCACTACCACCACAATCATCACCACCACCACCACAACCAGTACCACCACTACAACCACCACAATCTCTACCACTACAACCACCACAATTACAATCACCACCACAACCACAATCACCACCACAATCACCACCACCACAACCACTACTACCACTACCACCACCACAACCACTACAACCACCACAACCACCACCACCACAACCACTACAACCACCACAACCACAATAACCACCACCACCACAATCACCACCACCACTACAAACACCACAACCACAATCACCACCACCACAAACACTACAACCACCACAACCACAATCACCACCACCACTACAAACACCACAACCACAATCACCACCACAACCACTACAACCACCACAATCACCACCACCACAACCACTACAACCAACACAACCACAATCACCACCACCACCACCACCTTTTCCTTTACCAGCATCACCACTACCACCACAAACCCCACCACAATCACCACCACCACAACTACCACCATTACTACCACCACCACCACCACCTCTTTCTTTACCAGTACCACCACTACCACTACAAACACCACCGCCACAATCACCACCACCACCACCAACACCACCGCCACCACCACCACCACCTTTAATCTCAACTGTAAAGATCACACTTACACACACACACACACACACACACACACACACACACACACACACACACACACACAAACACAAACACACACCATATTTAGTGCATATGTTTGGAAAGGCTTATATTTACTGAATTAAAGCAGTTCTACACTAGAGCATGGTTGCAGTTTTGCCACCAAAGTTTTTCAAATCAAGTTGCCTTCTGTTTCACGTCTGCCTCCCAAACCTCTCTCTAAAGGCAGCTCAGTGCACACTGACACAATAGTATCACTATATAAAATGTTGATTCCAGATTTAAAAAAAATTAAAAAACGAAGCAATCCCTATACTGATTCAATTTGTCATGTTGGCTTGACGGGCTAAAAAGTATCTCCCTACAGACACACTTCATAATCTACATCTATCCAAGATGGGGAAAATGAGCCTCATTAAAAACAATCGACTTCATCTTGGGATGCACTTCAGATTAGATCAATTCTGTGAATGAAAAGACATGACCACGCCTCACTTCTGTATACAAGCCAAATAAATGAGCTCTCAGCTTCTGAGCACAGAGCAACTCGTCATTAAATTACAACAAAATGGAACCCGTCGGTGCACAGAGCCCCGTTCTCGCTCGGCGCCTGGATCTCATTTCTCTCCTCGTGCTCTCTTTGCCTTACACATAAACGCTGAGTGAGCTTAAATTCAATTCCATCTTTAAATCACTACGCTCCATTTCTGTTACATCGCACACCATATAAAACCATTAGCCCTGCTTCCTTTTGGTATCTGACCTCACTTCCAGCACTTCCTGTCAGATGCTTTTTAGGAGATTCAGGAAGAACGACAGTCATATGCACGTTCAAGTCATTTGCTTTCCAAAAAAAAAAAAAAAGATACAGCGAAGCTCCATGCTCTGAGCTCTATTCAGGGTAACATCAGTAAGGAAATAAACAAACAGTCTGTGCTGTTCTGTTCTGTTCTGTTGGCTAAATTTCCTCTAATTGAGAGGGTTCATTAAAACAT
This sequence comes from Tachysurus fulvidraco, assembly GCF_022655615.1. Lineage (NCBI taxonomy): Eukaryota > Metazoa > Chordata > Actinopteri > Siluriformes > Bagridae > Tachysurus > Tachysurus fulvidraco. Next base: position 18,820,885 of record NC_062532.1, on the reverse strand, counting down.
TTTCAAACAGTTTTGATGATGATGTGACAACACGGAGGCACAGAGGCGTGGCGGATGTGTGCACAGCTGGTGTCCGATTACACACTGAATTGTCTCTTTTGTCACGGTGTGTATCTATCAACAGCTTAATCAAAGTGTGACATTACATGTGAAATTTTCACTGGTCATGACGAGCGGTCAGTAGGATTACATGTAGTAACAGTAGAATATGATATGTTACATGTAGTAACAGTAGAATATGATGTTGTGTTACATGTAGTAACAGTAGAATATGATGTTATGTTACATGTAGTAACAGTAGAATATGAGGTTATGTTACATGTAGTAACAGTAGAATATGATGTTGTGTTACATGTAGTAACAGTAGAATATGATGTTATGTTACATGTAGTAACAGTAGAATATGAGGTTATGTTACATGTAGTAACAGTAGAATATGAGGTTATGTTACATGTAGTAACAGTAGAATATGATGTTATGTTACATGTAGTAACAGTAGAATATGAGGTTGTGTTACATGTAGTAACATTTAGCTACTATAGTAACTATAGACCACATTTAGCTACTATAGTAACTATAGACCACATTTAGCTATTATAGTAACTATAGACTACATTTAGTTACTATAGTAACTATCGACTACATTTAGTTACTATAGTAACTATAGACCGCATTTAGTTACTATAGGAACACCACATTTAGCTACTATAGTAACTATAGACCACATTTAGCTACTATAGTTACTATAGTAACTATAGACCACATTTAGTTACTATAGTAACTATAGACCACATTTAGTTACTATAGTATCTATAGACCACATTTAGCTATTATAGTAAATATAGACTACATTTAGTTACTATAGTAACTATAGACCACATTTATTTAATATAGTAACTATAGACCACATTTAGTTACTATAGTAACTATCAACTACATTTAGTTACTATAGTAACTATAGACCGCATTTAGTTACTATAGTAACACCACATTTAGCTACTATAGTAACTATAGACCACATTTAGACTACATTTAGTTACTATAGTAACTATAGACCACATTTATTTAATATAGTAACTATAGACCACATTTAGTTACTATAGTAACTATAGACCACATTTAGATACTATAGTAACTATAGACCACATTTAGATACTATAGTAACTATAGACTACATTTAGTTACTATAGTAACTATAGACTACATTTAATTACTATAGTAACTATAGACCACATTTAGTTACTATAGTAACTATAGACCACATTTAGTTACTATAGTAACTTTCGACTACATTTAGCTACTATAGTAACTATAGACCACATTTTTTACTATAGTAACTATAGACCACATTTAGTTACTATAGTAACTATAGACCACATTTAGCTACTATAGTAACTATAGACCACATTTAGCTACTATAGTAACTATAGACCACATTTTTTACTATAGTAACTATAGACCACATTTAGTTACTATAGTAACTATAGACCACATTTAGTTACTATAGTAACTATAGACCACATTTAGCTACTATAGTAACTATAGACCACATTTAGTTACTATAGTAACTATAGACCACATTTAGCTACTATAGTAACTATAGACCACATTTTTTACTATAGTAACTATAGACCACATTTAGTTACTATAGTAACTATAGACCACATTTAGCTACTATAGTAACTATAGACCACATTTTTTACTATAGTAAAAAATGTGGTCTATAGTTACTATAGTAACTAAATGTGGTCTATAGTTACTATAGTTTTATTTATTTTACTATAGTATTATTTATATTCATGTTTGTGTGTGTTTTTAGTTATATAAAGGAATTAGACATTTGTAATCAGAGTTTTTGCATTCACAAGCATCAGCAGCATCAGCAGCATCAGCAGCATCAGCATGGATCTCTTATTAGAGCATTCACTATACAACTAATATTAATACACATGTTATAGGGACTGTTTGCTTTAAGTCATTTCAGCAATACTTTTGCTTTGAGAAGCTTTTGCTTTTGAAAATGTTTCTTTTTAAGAAACCTAGGCAAGATTTTCTTTTCGGTCTCTTTCAAAAACTTCAGCAACTGTGCGACTTTTAAGGTGTCGAAGTACGCTCTGAAGAGTGTGTGCTGTGTGCTTGCTGATTGAGCACACCTGTTGGAGCATTGTGCTACGTTACACAGTGCAGCACAATAGCTTTTCTCTAAGCTACATAGGATACTAGCAGGCAGACATCCATTTTGTTGACAATAGTGAGTGATTGTGCACATTACATCAAGTACTTTTCCAAAGAAAGTCTCTACTGCTTTTAGTCTCTGGGAGACTCCTGTTATCATCCATTCAGTGTTTACCACTGCAGAGAAAAATGCTTTAAAATACATCATCTGGTGTTCAGATTATACAAGTTATACAATATTACTTCCAAAGAGCGACACCCAACAATGTGGGCACTGTAAGGGAAATGATCAGAGGTGTACGATGGTGTCTGGTAAACTAAAGATGGTTCTCAATCGCCTCCTGTTTTAAAGTGCTGTCCTACTCGCAAAATCTTTCAAGTGCACTGAAACTATAAAGATCCCACAATGCACTACAAAACTAGGGAGCATCCCTGCTTACTATGTTTCAACCATATACATATATCAATTTCTATATCAGACTTTTAATTGTTTTATGATTTCAGAAATCCACCGGCTAGCGCACTTCAAGCAGGAGTGTATTATGACGGAAAGGTGTGTGAATAAGCAAACGCATTTATATGACGTACTGTATAATAGTTCAATATTTTATATGTTTGGGTTTTTACACCGGTGACTGATGAGGGAATTAAGCACTATTCGGACGGGATTAGTTTTACATGGGGACGTGGAGTAATGGAATTTTACCTCAGGACGTCTGTAATATTAATTGGCCGATTCGCACGGGACAAGACATCTCAGTAAAACTAGCAGAAGTGGGAGGGGTAACTCGCTTTACGTGCCACAGTAACCTCCTTGTCGTCATGTGCGTATGACGTCGCTTCCTGTTATCACGTGCGCAAACAGACAACATGGCGCCTCCATGCTTGAAAAACGCGCTTTTAAACAGGAAATGACGGAATTTTACCGTACATATTTACAGCGGGTCTATTCAGACGGGATTAGTATTACCTGAAGTAATTTTTCCGGACCTTTTTTACATGAAGGTAAAAGTCGCCGTAATCTTTACTGACATTGTCCATAATGATTACCGAGATGGCACATTCGGACGGGACAAAAATCACTGAGAAGCTCTGGTAATAACTACTTAACTCCCACGTCCCCACGTAAAACTAATCTCGTCCGAATAGGGCTTTAGAGCGTCGTCAGAAATGCCATAAGTGTCACCAGTGTGTAGTGAATCCTTACCAGTGCTCCTGCTCCGAGGGACCTCATTATAATGTCCCATAAACTTATTGCCTGTGTGAATTAAAAAGAAAGATTATGTAAACCTAGTGCATGCTACACTAGTGCATGCTTTTTCTGTATTGGTGACTAATCTTAGTGTTAGGTGACTACTCTCTTTTTTAAATAAGACATAAAAACACTGCTTTTCATATTAGAGAGAAACCACAAGGTTAAAGGAAGCTCCTCTGTCCTGAACTACTGTGTTGCTGAACTTAGATGACACTTTCATTATAATAAGAACGACAAGACATAACTGAAATAACTTGTATGTGTGTCTATATATGTGTGTGTGTGTGTGTGTGTGTGTGTGTGTGTGTGTGTGTGTGTGTATGGTCACTCACTGCGCTAGTAATTTTCAGTTATTTTTCTCTGAATGAGCTGCTGAACCTGGCATTGATGCAGGATTATATAATATATAAAAGACCAAATGATTCACGTACACATGTATATTGAATGATCGACAGTAGTATTTCTGTGTGTCTCAGCTGCCCGTGTTATAATCAGATTTTTTTTTTTTCTTTCTCACTTCCTCCCCACATCTAAATTCTGCCCAAGTAGGAAGCATTGTTCCATCTCAGACGTACAACAGTTGTTTCTTGCTGTCTTTTATTTTGTCTGGAAAAACTAGCACATTTCCTGTGTGTCGGGTTAAAATCTAAAGAGCATTGAGACCGTGAGGACGGAGAAGTTTATGAGAAAGGAGTCTGAGAGACGGACAGAAACCGATGAAGCAGGAAATTGTTGTTTGCCCATGTCGGTGCTCGATTTGTCTGGAGAGGCAACACTCACCCATACTAAATGCTGAATATTTACTTCAAGTGCTATAGTCTCACACATACACACACACACACACACACACACACACACACACACACACACACACACACACACACACACACACACACACATAACGATCGCACTATAATTATACTGTTCTAACACAGAGCCTAGGTTAAAAGCCTGCAGTGTAATGACACCACTGTGTATGTAATCACATGCACAAATTAAATATGAAGATTTGTCCACACATTGTCGTGATTCCTAGAACTAAGCCAATAATAACTTTACGTGATGTTGCTTTCCCACTGGTTTGGATCGGTATAATGGACTTCTGAAGGACCATCAATTAAGACCTGTTCTTAACTGTACATGTTCTCCCGCTTGTTCTCCTCATTTATCTCTTTCCATCTCAGTGGAGAAATAGCAGCTGAAGGTCAACACTGCAGTATCTAAAATCTGGTGTGTGAGGTTTTTTTGTTTGTTTGTTTGCTTGTTTGGTGAGGACAGAGAAATTGTGAGAAAATTATGGATGCTACCCAAATAAAGACAGTAAAACTCAATATATTCTCGAAGCAGGGTTGCTGTAGACACTATGCTGTAATTTGTAGTGCAACAGCTCAGGGTTCAATCCTGAGGTCAGGTTCATGCCTGTGCAATGTTACACATGTTCTCCGCTGGTGTCTTTGGGTGATTTTTTTAAGGTTAACTAGTTTACTATCCTGGTCAGGGATGCCTATCTGGATAGAGAAGGTGAAGACACACCATGTAGGTGTCCTTGTGTGTGTGTCTTTGCCTTCTGTGCTGAGTAGTTCTATAATAAAATGGTTACCGATATAAATGAATTCACAAAGTAGCATTAAAGAAATATCTGATTTAGTCCAGACCCCTGATTACCAATCAAACATCAGATAGCCATGGTGAGGAAATGGGTTATACCAGTATTCAGGTCACACCGATGAAAGGCCACGAAGTTTTGTGAATAAAAGCCTCAACGTTAACAACGTAAGTCAGATGGACTGCAATAACCTACAATCCCAGCAGCAGTTCTTGAAGAGTGGGTCTTGAAATGTTCTTGAAGGTTTGTTTGCTATACCACACGGAGGAGTTGTGTGTACAAATGATAAAGGCTCAAGCACATCAGGAGAAGATATCAGTACGCAAGACACTTCAGTAAGAAGCAGAGCAGGGGCAGTGTAGAAAGGTCTTACATCAGGTTCAGGTTCTTGCACCAGCATGGCATCAGGCAGAGCAAGCACAGGTATAGCTTGACAGACAAAAATACCTGGTTGTGAGGTGTGCAAGGACTCCAGACAGGGGTGACTTTGACAGCTTAACTGAGACAAGAAGGCAACACTGACACAACATCATCCCTCTACAGTATGCAGCCAGCAACAAGTGTCTCTTATCCCCTATATACATTACAATATTTATTTAAGGAAGAACCTGCTGGCAAATGTGTCAAGGCATGGTCTTGGGCCTGAACTTAATAAAGAAGGAACATGGAGAACGTTGTAAGAAAAAGCTTGTTTTCAGGTGGATTGTTTTGGACTGTTTGTCGACCCGAGTTAATATATATATATATATATATATATATATATATATATATATATATATATATATATATATATATATATATATACGTATATATATATATATATTCATTCATTTTCTACCGCTTGTCTGAACTTCTCAGGCGTCATCGGGCATCGAGGCAGGATACACCCTGGACGGAGTGCCACCCCATCACAGGGCACACACACTCTCATTCACTCACACTACGGACAATTTTCCAGAGATGCCAATCAAACTACCATGCATGTCTTTGGACCGGGGGAGGAAACCGGAGTACCCGGAGGAAACCCCCGAGGCACAGGGAGAACATGCAAACTCCACACACACAAGGCGGAGGCGGGAATCGAACCCCAACCCTGGAGGTGTGAGGCGAACGTGCTAACCACTAAGTTACTGTGCCCCCATATATATATATATATATTTATATTGCTGACACATTTTTTCCATACTATACAGTCAGCAGATTTGAAGATGCTCTGACTCAGTCATCCAGCCATCACAATTTGACCCTTATGACAATCACTCACATCCTCACGCTTGCCTGTTTTTCCTCCTTCCGAAACATTAACTTCAAGAACGGACTGTTCACTTGCTGACTAATATACTGTACCCCGACTTTTGCCAGATGCCATTTAAATCTTATGACTTAAACACTGTACACACACTGAACAGACAAAGGTTTCTGGTCCCCCTGTACTGCTCCACTCTTCTCTTCTGGGAAGGTTTTCCTCTCCATCTTGTTTGTGGTCCGTGGAGATGTGTGATCCTTCATAAACAAGCGCATTACTGAGATCATACGCTGATTTCGTGATGACGATCAGTCGGTGCTCTACTTCGTTCCAAAGGTATTTGTGATGTGGTACACACGGTTGCGGCTAAATAACTACACAAGACAGTTTGGTAAGTTCTTTATTTTGTGTTTGTTTTACTTTTGAAGCAGTCGCATGAAAGGTGCACAGTCTATGGTGACTGATAGCAATATGAAGCATACAATGTAAGGAGAAATCAATGAATGTTTGTGTATTAATGTGAATGTTTTTGTCTTACCGGTTCTGGAAAAGCCTGAAAAGGAGTGGCCCGTGAACAGGAAGCCAGTTGTATAGCATCCTGAAGGGGAGGAGCATGCATGGATTAAAATATCTTGTGTGTAGATATTTTGGTGATTTATTAAAGGACAATGCATTTGATTAGAGGTAGACTCTATTTTGGTGGGACTTGTAAAGTAAAAAAGATAAAATATACTGTTGGTAACAAATGGAGTGTTATGATTGGTCAGTTTGAATATGAAAAGGAGGGACCAGGATTATAAGACAAGAAAGGAGAGGGAGTGTTTTTGGAACAGTAGCCTTTACCTTGGACTTTTCTGGAATTTTGCCACAGTATTCCATTCCAGAGTCAGGGCTCTGTACAGGACACTCGAGTTCTGCCACTTTAACTATAACACATGTCATCGTGGAGCTCTGTGCTTCGTACACAGGAGCATTGTCATGCTGGAACGGTGTCTGCCTCTTAGTGACAGTGTTTGGAAACATATGGGCGCTATAGTCAGGAAGGTGTCCACACACACTTTTGGCTATAACGTATAAATCTAAACAGTTTAATCGAGTTTACAGACAAGCAACCAGATACGCCTACTTTAATTAGAACAGACAACGTGAGAGTTTTGCGCTCGTGAGGTGGGCGAATGCAGCGAAGCGCCAGCAAGAGAGCATGCGTTAGATGTGTGATAGCCATCGTACGGTAATCTTGTGCTCTTCCACCTACACAAACATATGTTCAGTGTATAGGGACTGGGATGAGAATAAAGGGCATTGAATATCAGGGAAATGTCAACGATTTCAGCGACGCCTCGCTAGACTGCAGAGTTAAAGCCTGTTATATCTATTTCCTGAGAGTATAAATATAATAAATACTTAGACACAGT